>NC_057812.1:449067919-449367919 GCF_018294505.1 Triticum aestivum | reverse complement strand
TTATTGGAAAGCCGAGTATTTTTCTCCCTGGCACCCGAGGGAAAGCAAAAATGCCATATTCTTTCTTGCGCGAGAAACCACGCCGCACCGCACGAACGGCAGCAAATGCCCCTCGCATTCTTTTCCCTTTCTTTCTTGCCCGAGAAACCACGGGCGCCCACGGGACGTCTACCTACCTACCTCCAGGCTTCGCAATGACACGTGGGCCGCGCCGGCAGCCGGGCCCACTGCTCACAGAGGCACCCGGAGGGCCCGCCTTGTGGAAAAAGGCGTGGAAGGGACAGGTCAGCCGCGCACCTCGCCCGAAATCAATTCGTCTGGATTTGTTTTAGTCTCCCGATATTCCACTTCGCCTTTTCCTCTCCAGGCTTTATAAAACCAGCGGCTTAAACCCTCCCCACCTCTCCATATCAGCTTCCAGACACTTCTCCCGTCCCGTCCCCAGCCAACCTCCCATCCCCGTCTCGCGTCGCAGCGGCAGTTCCACTCCCTCGCCATGGGTAAATTGCTCTTCGAATTGCTGCTGCTTCGTCTCCTGATATGAATGATTGTTGTTTTTCGCTGATTGATTTTGCTCGTTTGCTCTTTCTGCTTGGTCTGGGACGCATGCAGGCAAGATTAAGATCGGAATCAACGGTGAGTTTCTCTGTCACTTTCTCGCGCGCGCCTCTGGATTCACCGATCGGTGCTGGTGTGCCTCTGTTTTGACTCGAGTGGCTGTTTTTGCTCAGGTTTCGGAAGGATCGGGAGGCTCGTCGCCAGGGTCGCCCTCCAGAGCGACGATGTCGAGCTCGTCGCCGTCAACGACCCCTTTATCACCACCGAGTACATGGTATGCCCCTCGATCTGTGATTTTCACACGCTCCGATCGCTAGATCTGGTTTTTAGAGTGGTTTTACCTGTTGATCTATTCTGTTAGCATGCCTGCTGCTTGTGTTGTTCTGTTAGCGTTCTATGAGGTCTGAGAGTTAGCGTGACTTTGGAGTGGTCTGTAGCTTGTTAATAGTTAGTTCCATGGTTATCCTTTTACGATTTGATAATATATCCTGCAGTGTTATTTCTACGATCTGAGTATATTGTTTGTTCATTATGCTTGCTAGTATTGGTCGCTTCTGTACCATGCCTTTAGATATCATGATTCTGCTGGGTTTGATTGTTTAATTGAGTTGAATTCTGTGGTTTGTGTGATGTGCAGACCTACATGTTCAAGTACGACACCGTTCACGGCCACTGGAAGCACAGTGACATCAAGCTCAAGGACGACAAGACGCTGCTCTTTGGCGAGAAGCCAGTTACCGTCTTCGGCGTCAGGTACTATTTATTGGTATTATAGCCTCTTCGGATGGTTTGTGTTTATTAAGTTGTGAAACTAATTTTCGATGTTCTTTTGCTTAAAAGGAACCCTGAGGAGATCCCGTGGGGTGAGGCTGGTGCCGATTACGTTGTGGAGTCCACCGGTGTCTTCACTGACAAGGACAAGGCCGCTGCTCACTTGAAGGTATAATTGTTGTTCTGGTTTTTGCTCATTCACACTCTATTTCCGATCTATATCACTATATGTATACCTTTTCTGATCCTTTGAATACAAGGCTGAGAAAGAAACCTGAACTTCAGTTAGAAATTGTGTCCTGCTCCATGTATATTTATTTATTTACGAGAAAATCACACACGCACCCTCCAGGAGAGGAGAGCAAAGCAGAGTCTCTAATGCTGCTTGTCCCAATTTGTTTAGTTGGTTTGGTTGCTTCTGGTATGCTAGTTGTAAACACTGACTTCATGTAGTCCACTCTGTCATAGTAACCATCAAATTTATTGCTTTATCTCAATTACTGAATTATTCTAAATTATTTTAATTATTTGTTTATGCTAGCTGTATGCAAGTGCCACTGTTCTTCAGGGACTTAGCTTTTGCAATGTATTTCCAACACTAGTGATGTGATGCTAACTTACATTTTCACTGAATGTTAGGGTGGTGCCAAGAAGGTGGTCATCTCTGCCCCAAGCAAAGATGCCCCTATGTTTGTGGTTGGTGTCAATGAGGACAAGTACACCTCAGACGTTAACATTGTCTCAAATGCTAGCTGCACCACTAACTGCCTTGCTCCCCTAGCAAAGGTGTGTTTTGTTTCTTCACGTCGTCTTACCTTGACTACTTTTGGAATTGTGGATCAGTTTGTAATAATGTTTATCATCATTCACCAGATCATTAATGACAACTTCGGTATTATTGAGGGTTTGATGACCACTGTTCATGCCATCACTGGTAAGATTTTGTTGGTTGTTTGGCAGTGCTCTTAACTTATCTGCCTTAGTAATCTCTTCAACTTGACATTGGTGTACTTGCCTCTCAGCCACACAGAAGACCGTTGATGGTCCCTCGAGCAAGGACTGGAGAGGTGGCAGGGCCGCAAGCTTTAACATCATTCCCAGCAGCACTGGTGCTGCCAAGGTACGCCACGAACAGCATATTGTGCATTTGTTTTCAGACACTGTTTTGAATGGACTGCTCACTTTTTCAGTTTGTCTAATTCACATCTAGATGTTTTCTGGATGTCACATCTAAGCTCCCGCAAATAACGCAGCAACAAGGAACAGAAAAAAAAGCTGGGACAAAAAACAAATAGACCACAAACATAGTGGACATCAGGTTAGATGTGACATAACTATGTCACATCTAGATGTGTCCTAGACACACCCTTACTTTTTTGCCTGTTGTTTATGTTGTGCATATTGCATACATGTTCTTCCTTACGAGATTATTCTGTGATTGCGAATTGAAATACTTAAACATTGTGCATGCTTATGTCATTTGTGAGCTCCCAGTGGACCAGATAGTTGATTGCAGTAAAAATGGTAGCATGCAGTTTTCTTCTTAATTGGAGTACATCACTTCACCTAATGATCTGATGTGTTTCAGGCTGTTGGCAAGGTTCTTCCTGAGCTGAATGGCAAGCTTACCGGTATGTCTTTCCGGGTTCCCACTGTGGATGTGTCAGTTGTTGATCTCACTGTTAGAACCGAGAAGGCTGCATCATACGATGACATCAAGAAGGCTATAAAGTAAGTCTTAAATCTTAGAGTATCTCCTAAGAGAAGTATAAGAGTTATTGTTGAGAAAGATCTACTTCTAATTCCTGCCTGCCTGCCCATGTGACTCGAATGTCACTGATGAGTATTCAAATTATTTTCAGGGCTGCATCTGAGGGAAAACTCAAGGGGATCATGGGTTATGTCGAGGAAGATTTGGTCTCCACTGACTTTGTCGGTGACAGCAGGTATGATTGATGCCTTAATGCTGCTGACAAGAGCTACCGAGTGTTATCAGATGGTAACTGTTTCTCCATGTTGTATTTTTTCCATTCAGGTCGAGCATCTTTGATGCCAAGGCTGGAATTGCTCTGAACGACCATTTCGTCAAGCTCGTCTCGTGGTACGACAACGAGTGGGGTTACAGGTTAGTTGCCATATAACGGATTTGTTTCTACAACACGCTATCCAATGTCTCTGTTTCATCGCTTCAGCTTCAGCCTGTAACACTTGAATCTTATTTCTGTGCAGCAACCGCGTTGTCGATCTGATCCGCCACATGGCCAAGACTCAGTAGAGCGTTCTGATTTCCTTTGGTCAGGTGTCCCTGCTTTGTCTATGCGAAGAATAAATGTGGATGGTGTCGCCAGACGACGCCTGGTTCATGTTAGTTGGACATGAGTTACCTTCTGTTTTCCGCATCAACTAGTACTTCTGTAATGGAGTTGCTAATCAAGTACTCTTTTTTGGTTGTGGTTTGTGAAGATTATATAAATCGTTCAGTCCAGTACTTGTGTTTGCCTGAATAATCTTATTTCTCTTCCTTTCTGTGGGGCTTTTCGCCTCGTCTGTGCCTGCTCGGATTTTTGGTTCAGATGTTTGATGCCCTTGTTGAGAGCCAGAACTGTGTTTGAGTTAGGACGTTTACTGTCGCAATGGTTGTTAAGGGTCCCTCGGGTTCAGCTTCCAGAACCAGATTTTGTGCAGCTTTAGCCAGAATTGTGTTGCTGCAATGGCTTAAGGGTCCCTCAGGTTAAGCTTTCAAACCAGATTTTGTGCAGCAGATTATTGAATCCCAATGTATTGCAGCCGGTCAACTCCCCCTCAAGTAAGTACAGTTATAGTCAGCTTGTTATGCTCTCTGGGAGGGTCGCTGCAAAACCTGCTAGCTGGGTTCTTGGCAAAGTTTGATATTCTTAGAAGCTGCGGCCCGAGATTGCTCTGTTTTGAATCTAAATGCCAGGCGCCATATCAGCTTGCAAGGGAATGAAGCTTCATGCTCTTCCACTTTTTTATTGACTTATGAATTCCCACTCCCAAAAATAGAATCTGGCTTAATTGAAGTTCCTTGTTTAAAAATCTAGCACATTAACAACATCAATGTATGTTTCACAAATATCATAATTCATTAACTAATTTTGACCTCTGATCCTTTTTGTACAAGTTGGGGTGCATGACGGCTCCTATGCCTAGAAACCAGCCTCCGATATCAAGAGATTTGCCGCTATAGTTCAAATAATAATTTGATTTACGAGGGCCTCAGTCGCGCATTCTTTCCATTGGTTGGTTTTCCGGGGCCTAACTTGAGTGGGGGATTTCTTTCAGCTAGAGCTACAATTTTCAGCCAGTTTTTCAAATTGGATCATGAAATCAGAGGCCTTTCAGAGAGAGAAAGCATAGGTTGTGTGAAAGGGGCTTGGTGAGAATGCAATGCCCTGAAAACCTGAGTTTTTTTTCCTTCTAAAATCTAGCATATTGACTCAACATCAATGTATACTATCATAAAAGTTCATATCAAAATTCAAAACAATGCTCGAGATACGAAAATGATTAATTAGACATCAATGTGACAAGCGGCCAAATCTAAAGCCCAGTTTATTTATGTACTATTTAGTGTCAAATTTATCATTTTGTTTTCTAAGCTATGTTTTAAATTTTAGTTTGAGATTTTGAGGCAACATACACTATTTTAAAATTTTAATTTGAAATTTTGCGAAAACATACATTTATGTTGTGTAATGTGCTATTTTTTAAAGAAAAAGTTCTAAACATCTAAAATATGCTAGGGGAGTTTGATGCATCGGTATCATCACAAGGTGGATGAGAACTGAGGGTAGCTCAGTTGGCAAGGCGTGGGAGTTTGCAGCCAGTCCACCAGGGTTCAAGTCTCGCCTTGATCATTTGGTGCCCATGAAGTTTTCTTCTATAAAAAAAAGCCAACAAGCTAGTCTCATCCTCTGACATACTATTATCCTCATCAAACTTGTCCCTGATTGTGCCCCCGCTGCAGACCTGTTCTACGTAGGACATCGCCGATAACCACTAGCAAAGCTAGCGCTTTGTGCTTATTACTTCGTTTCTCCCTTTTAGTCTTCTCACTCGAAGCCTGGGTTCCCAGCCGGCTTTACTTTTTTATCTGGTTTTTTTGGGACCGGTTTTATTTGTTTTTCTTTCTTTTTCTACTCTATTTCTTTTTTTTCCTTTTTGTTTTTTATTTTCATTTTCTTTACTTTTTTTATTTTCCCAAAAGGCATGAACTTTTTTCAAATTTGATGAACTTCTTTTTCAAACTCGATGAACTTTTTTTAAAAATGCATGAACTTTTTTTCAAACTTGATGACCTTTTTTGGAAATTCATGAACTTTTCTTCAATTTTGATGAACATTTTCAAATTCGATTATTGTTTTTCAAATTTGACGTATGTTTTTCAAATTCAATGAACTTTTATTTCAAATTTGTTGAACTTTTTTTCAAACTCGATGAACTATTTTCAAGTCGATGAACTTTTTTTGAAAATTCATGAACTTTTTTCAATTTCATGAACATTCTTCAAATTTGATGAACACTTTCCAAATTCGGTGACTTTTTTTTTCAAATTCGATGAACTTTATTTAAAACTTGATGAACTATTTTCAAGCCCATGATTTTTTTGAAAATTCATGAACCTTCCTTCCATTTTGATGAACATTTTTCAAATTCCATTAACTTTTTTTCAAATTCAATGAACATTTTTCAAATTTGATGTTTTTTTTAAAATTCTATGGACTATTTCAAATTTTATGATTTTTTGGGAAATCCGTTAACTTTTTTTTTCAAATTTGATGAATGTTTCTCAAATTTGATGAACTATTTTCAAATTCAACGATTTTTCTTTTCAAAGCCCAAGATCATTTTTTCAAATTTGATATTTTTTTTTTGAAAATCAATGAAACTTTTTCTGGTTTGTGAACTTGATTCAAAATCCATGAACTTTTATTAATTCACGCCTTTTCCAAATAATTCAAAAATAATTAAGCGATATAGTAGATGGTTCTGTGCTATTATTAGCGTGGCGACTGTGTTTATTATGCATTTGTCGCTGACACAAATCACTAACGTTAGGTAGCTCGAGTGGCTAGTGGGAGTCACGGTGACCTCGATGTGCATGAGTTCGGGACTTGTAGAGTTGTTTTTGCGTTCACTACCTTTTTGTGGGCCGACCCAACTAAGCGCATAGCGAGCGTCAGGGACGAGTTCGGTGCCTGAAGCCCGATAGGAGCTCCCAGTGGAGTGGCGATCCCATAGGAGACCAGGGATCTGAATATGGGCCGACCCAAGTATTGTAGACGCTTCAGCGAGATCTACCGCGTTCACTGTCTGCGCGTTTTTGTCGGTCAGCCCAACTAAGCGGCGTAGCGAGCGCCAGGGAGGAGTTCGGGCACCTGAAGCACCCGATAGGACCTCCCTCATTCCCTTCCACCACTCCAGTTTAAGGCAACAGAACAATCCGGCGTACACCCTCCGCATCCTGGGCTCGGCCCATTTTTCTTCTTTTTCAACCTTCAAAAGGAGACGTGGGTCGTGAGATTTGAACTCAGAACCTCACTTTTTTCTTCCAAATGTCTCAAAAAAAATTTCTTCCAAATTCAATAACCAACTCGGACGGCTCACATACTATGTTTTCTAATACTTCTGTTGTTTCTTATTCTGTGCCTTCTAGACTTTTTTTCTTTGCCAATTTTTCATCTGTTTTTTCACTTGGGTTTTTATTTTTTCTTGTTCCTTCTTCTTTTTTATTTTCTAAAATACATAAAAAATATCAAATTTGGAACTTTATTCGAATCGTGAACTTTATCAAATTTGTAAACATTTTTTGAAATATGTCAGCTTTTTCAAAATTGATTAACTTTATTCAAATTTTTGAAATTTATTTTTATCACAATCAATGAACTTTTCTTAAATCTGCGAGCCTTTTTTTTCAAAAATCAGGTGATGTTTTTTCAAATTTGTGAACTTTTTTTTCACAATTTTTTCGAATTCATAACATATTTTCAAAATTGATGAACGTTTTTCAAATTTGTGAAAAGTCGATGAACTTCTTTCAAACCCGTGACTTTTTTTCGAAATCCAGAGAACTTTGTTTTAATTCGTGAAAGTTTAATTGAAAATTGAAGATTTTTTAAATGCGTGATCTTTTCCCAAATCCATGTCATTTTTAGTCAAATCCGTGAAATTTCCCCCCCAAATTTCATGAAAATTTTCAATTTTTTTTCAAAATTATGAACCTTTTGCCATATTTCATGGCTTTTTAAAAGACAAATCATGAATTTTTAAAGCCACGTTTTTACCAAATTATGATTTTTTTAGTTTGCAAACATTATCTCTTTCCTTTTAATTTTTTTGATATTTTAAAAAGGTGAATGGTCAACGTTTTGACACTTCAACTGTTAACAAGTCATTTTTTTGCGGGAAAACAAGTCATTGGTCAACCGGTCAAACTAGGCGAGCGAGCGACCTAGGGCTTGGGAAGCAAACGAGTGATTTGTGGTTAGCTAGGCCGGCCCATAGCGCGTGCCAGCTGAGGTTGATGGCGCCACAACCCTCAAGCGCCACGTATATAGGAAAAATGTAGAATGCAAACCAAGAAATACCAAAAATGATAAAAACAATGAAAGAAACAAAGAAAAACTGAATGTAGAACGAAAAGAAAAACAAAAAACGGTGAAGAAAAACAAAAAAGACGTAAAAGGAAGAAAAAACGGAGAAATCTGAATAAAACATAAGAAAAAGAAAGAAAGTAAAATATGGTGAAAACAAATAAAGAAACAGAGAGAAACAAATGAAAAAAAAGATAAAACAGAAACAAAAACACGGAAAATCAATGCAAAACTGGGTCTTTTACCCTTAACTAGGTCGCACCCTTGTATTATACACAAAGCTGAAGTTGGCGTAGTGGCCAGCACTGTAGCCCGTGAGCTCGCAAACCGAGGATCAAAATTTGTTTTTGTTAGAGTATCTCCAGCCGTCGCCCCCCTCCAGGGGGCTTGAAAAATCGCCGTCTGGGGATGAACCGGCGCTAAAATCCGCTTGGGGGCGATTGGGTTCCCAGTCGCCGTCCCCAGGTCCCCCAGACGTCGATATCGACCCACTTTTGGCGCTAATTTGCCCGCTTTTCAGCCCACTTTCGGCGCAAAATCGGCCCGCTATCGGCGCAAGTCGGCCCATATTCACCGTGATTTAGCGCAAATTCAACAGAAGCTATTTTTTATCACATAGTTCATCACAGAAAATCAATAAAAATCAAATAGTTCAATACAAATTATATAGTTCAACAAATAGAAACTCATATTTCATCACACGTCGAGCTAGGCGTTGCCCTTGAGCCTCCATAGGTGCTTCACCAGATCCTGCTGCAGTTGTTGATGCATCTGTGGGTGTCGGATCTCCTGACGCATATTGAGGAAAGCAGTCCAGGTTGCCGGTAGTTGGTGATCAACTTGGGCAAGAGGACCCTGCCTGTAATATAGTTCAGTGTCAAACACTGGCTCTTTCTGCTCGCTCTCAATGATCATGTTGTGCAAGATGACACAACAAGTCATGATCTCCCACATTTGATCTTTCGACCAGGTCTGAGCGGGGTACTGAACAATAGCAAATCGAGATTGGAGCACACCAAATGCCCGCTCGATATCCTTCCTACAAGCCTCCTGAACCTTCGTAAAGTGGGAGTTCTTGCCTCATGGCAAAGGGTTTGAGATAGTCTTCACAAATGTAGACCATCTCGGATAGATGCCATCTGCTAGGTAGTATCCTTTGTTGTAGTGCCGCCCATTGACCTCGAAGTTCACCGGAGGAGAATGATCTTCAACAAGCTTGGCAAAGATAGGGGAGCACTGCAGCATGTTGATGTCATTGTGAGTTCCTGGCATACCAAAGAAGGAGTGCCAAATCCATAGGTCCTATGTGGCCACTGCCTGAAGTACCACACTGCAACCACCTTTGGCGTCTTTGTACATCCCCTGCTAAGCAAAGGGACAGTTTTTTCATTTCCAACGCATGCAGTCGATGCTTCCAAGCATCCTAGGAAATCCTCTTGCTGCATTCTGTGCTAGAATCCGAGCAGTGTCTTCGGCATTGGGTGATCGCAAGTATTGCGGTCCAAACACTGCCACCACTGCCCTGCAAAACTTGTAGAAACACTCAATGGCCGTGGACTCGGCCATGCGCTCATAGTCGTCGAGTGAATCATCGGGAGCTCCATATGCAAGCATCCTCATAGCTATCGTGCACTTCTGGATTGACGTGAATCCAAGTTTGCCGATGCAATTCTTCTTGCACTTGAAGTAGCTGTCAAACTCCCAGATGGAATTCACAATCCCGAGGAAAAGCTTTTGGATCATCCGATAACGGTACCGAAATACTTTGTCCCCGTGTAGTGGAGCGTCGGCGAAGTAGTTGGAGTGGAGCATGCAATAGCCTTCCAGTCGATGTCGGTTCTTTGCGTTCATCCGCCCCGGTGTCGAGCCACCTCGCCGCGACTTTGCATTGCTCGCGAGCAGGCCGGCCAAGGCGGCGAGGACCATCAGATGCTCTTCGTCCTAGACATCGGCATCAGCTTCCTCCTTGAAAGTGCAACTATCCCTAGGTGGTTTTGGTAATTCATAACAACATATAGCTCATTGAGCTAATGCTATTTCAAGATGATTGTTTCAGGAAAGCTCAATGATTGGCATGGCATGGATGTGAAAGTGGAACCCTCAAAATGCTAAGGACAAAGGATTGGCTTAAGCTCAAAAGCTCAAGACTCTTCATTTCATATTTTAGTGATCCAAGATCACATTGAGTCTTTAGGAAAAGCCAATACTATTAAGGAGGGATGAGGTGTTGCTTAATGAGCCTCTTGCTTCATGTGCTTAGTGATATGCTCCAAAACCCTCAACTACTTTCCCATATCCACATATGACCTAAACCCTAAGCCAAACTCGGTCCTACCGATTCTTCCTATCCGGCGCCACCGAGTTTCACTTGTCATTAGCCACTGCCAAACCCTAGCAATCCGGTCCTACCGATAGGGATCTCGGTCTCACCGAGATGGGGTTGCAAACTCTCTGTTTCCCTTTCCTAACTTTTCGGTCCCACCGAAAGAGCGAATCGGTCCCACCGAGATTGCAATGTAAACTCAGTGTTTCCCCTTTGTAACTTTTCGGTCTCACCGAGTTCCACTCGGTCTCACCGAAAGAGCAAATCGGTCCCACCGAGTTTGCCTGACCAACTCTCTGGTTAGCTAGTTACCAAATTCGGTCTCACCGAGTTTGTGTAATCGGTCTCACCGAGATTACGTTATGCCCAAACCCTAACCGAATCGGTCCTACCGAGTTGCATGTCGGTCCCACCGAAATCACTAACGGTCACTAGGTTTACATTTTCGGTCCGACCGAGTTTATTGGTTCGGTCCCACCGAGATTGGAAAACTGTGTAACGGTTGGATTTTGTGTGGAGGCTATATATACCCCTCCACCTCCTTCTCATCAAAGAGAGAGCCATCAGAACACACACACCATTTCAACTCATATGTTCTGAGAGAGAACCACCTACTCATGTGTTGAGACCAAGATATTCCATTCCTACCATATGAATCTTGATCTCTAGCCTTCCCAAGTTGCTTTCCACTCAAATCTTCTTTCCACCAAATCCAAATCCTATGAGAGAGAGTTGAGTGTTGGGGAGACTATCATTTGAAGCACAAGAGCAAGGAGTTCATTACCTACACACCATTTGTTACTTCTTGGAGAGTGGTGTCTCCTAGATTGGCTAGGTGTCACTTGGGAGCCTCCGACAAGATTGTGGAGTTGAACCAAGGAGTTTGTAAGGGCAAGGAGATCGCCTACTCCGTGAAGATCTACCGCTAGTGAGGCAAGTCCTTCGTGGGCGATGGCCATGGTGGGATAGACAAGGTTGCTTCTTCGTGGACCCTTTGTGGGTGGTTGCTTCTTCGTGGACCCTTCGTGGGTGGAGCCCTGTGTGGACTCGCGCAACCGTTGCCCTTGGGTGGAGCCCTGTGTGGACTCGCGCAACCGTTACCCTTCGTGGGTTGAAGTCTCCATCAACGTGGATGTAGGATAGCACCACCTATCCGAACCACGGGAAAAACATCCGTGTCTCCAATTGCGCTTGAATTCTCCAAACCCTTCCCTTTACATTCTTTCAAGTTGCATGCTTTACTTTTCGCTGCCAATATACTCTTTGCATGCTTGCTTGAATTGTGTGATGATTGCTTGACTTGTCCTAAAATAGCTAAAATCTGCCAAGAACTAAAATTGGGAAAAGGTTAAGTTTTTATTTGGTCAAGTAGTCTAATCACCCCCCTCTAGACATACTTTCGATCCTACAAGTGGTATCAGAGCTTTGGTCTCCATTTGCTTGATCTCCATAGCTTTTGGTGGTCATAGCCTTGGTTTCACAACCTAGGAGAGTATGGCGTCTAGCGAGGGAAATTATCACCGTAGAGGTCCTTACTTTGATGGTACTAATTTTGCTAGTTGGAAGCATAAAATGAAAATGCATATTCTTGGACATAACCCCGCCGTTTGGGCTATTGTGTGTGTTGGTTTGCAAGGTGACTTCTTTGATGGAAGAGAACCAAACCGTGAAGCTACCGCGGATGAGTTGAAGATGTTGCAATACAATGCTCAAGCTTGTGATATTCTCTTCAACGGATTGTGCCCCGAAGAATTCAACAAAATCAGCCGTCTTGAGAATGCAAAGGAAATTTGGGACACTTTGATTGATATGCACGAAGGTACCGACTCCGTCAAGGAATCCAAATTGGATGTGCTTCAAAGCCAACTCAACAAGTTCAAGATGAAGGATGGTGAAGGTGTCGCTGAAATGTACTCTAGGCTTGCTCTCATCACAAATGAGATTGCCGGCTTAGGAAGTGAAGAGATGACCGATAGATTCATCATCAAGAAGATTCTAAGAGCCTTGGATGGAAAATATGATACCGTGTGCACATTAATCCAAATGATGCCCAATTACAAAGATCTCAAGCCAACGGAGGTGATTGGAAGAATTGTTGCTCATGAGATGTCACTTAAGGATAAAGAGGAACTTCACAACAAATCAAGTGGTGCCTATAAAGCCTCATGTGAAGCCCCTACATCATCAAGTGAGAAACAAGACTTCAATGAAGAATTGAGCTTAATGGTGAAGAACTTAAACAAGTTCTACAAGAGTAGAAGCAAAGATAGAAACTCCAAGTCAAGGTCCTACAATGACAAAAGATCTTCTAGTCGAGAGCGAAACTGTTACAATTGTGGAAGACCCAGACACTATTCCAATGAGTGTACGGCTCCCTACAAGAGAAGAGAAGATTCTCCAAAAAGAAGAAGCAAAGGATCACCACCAAGAGAGAGAAGGAGTAGAGATGATCGTTATGAACGAAGATACTCACGGAGAAGCAAGGATTCAGAAAGGAAGGAAAAATCATCAAGGAGCTACACAAGACGAAGACATCAAGCTCATGTTGGTGAATGGGTATCCGACTCCGACAGCCACTCCGAGAGAAGTTATCACTCCGACTTCGAAGATACTCAAGATGAAGGTGTTGCCGGTCTAGCACTTGTGTCAACCAACTCCTACAACATATTTGACTCACCAAATGAAGGAATTGGAAGATGCTTCATGGCCAAAGGTCCTAAGGTAACACACCCCGAGTATGTTGATTTCAATAGTGATGAAGATGACTTGTTAGGTGATGATTTGCTTGGTGACAACTCTAGTGATGAATACTATGATGAAAGACCAATTAATCATGCTAATCAAGATAAAACGAATGACAATGATAAGGAGAAGATTGAGGCTCTAACTAAAGAACTAAAAACTCTTAAGTTAGCTCATGACACTATCTTCGAAGATCATCGAGAACTTTTAAGGGCTCATGAGAAACTACGCTTTGAAAAGCTCAATCTTGAGCAAGAGCATGAGTTTTTAAAGGCAATCAATGATGATCTCCGCAAGAAAAGTTCTTCTTACATTGCCAAGCGTTTACTCTTATCCACTTACATGCCTCAAGTCAAGTCTAACAAGAAAGATCCTTCCTCTAGTAGTAACAATGATTATGCTAAATTCAATATTGTTGCTTCTAGTAGTTCTCTTGATTCCACTAATGATTCTCTTAGCCAAGTTACACTTGAGCAAGAAAATAGCTTATTGAAGGGAATTATAGAGAAAGGAGTGTACAAAAGCCTTGCCGGGAGTAAGCAATTCGAGGAAATTGTGCGTAAGCAAGGAATGCACCGAAGAATCAAGGTGTTGGTTTTGAATGAAAGTTCAATGCCAATGGAATTGAATGGGAAGAAGATCAATACCCCAAGACAAAGTTTGTCCCTTAACAAGAGAAGTATACTTCTTTCAAGGGGACACAAGCTCAAGATGATCTTCCACCACAAAACTACGAGCAAAAAGGCAAGGACAAGCTTCAAGAGGAAATTGATGCATTTGAAGAAGCTCCTAAGACCTTAGTCAAGTGGATTCCCAAGACTACTTCAAGTTCCACTTCATCAAGTATGACTACAACTCCAAGGATTCCCATCAAGATGATGTGGATCCAAAAGAAGAAGAACTAGAGAGTTCTTGAGGGTGACTCCGCCAACATACTTCACTCTTATCATTTTGGCAAGAACAAGTGCAATCAACTTCCACATCTTGCACTAGTTCAAGGAGTCACAAACCCTCTTGTTGGTAAGACAAGGGACAAGGTAACCTAAAAGTTTTCATGGACATCATCTTTTGTGTGCATCACTCTATGTCTATGGATATCCTTGCTTGTTCCTTGTGGGACTAACCCATGTAGGTATTGAAAGTGCAATTCACTCAAATGGATAGCTCCAAGTGATCTACATCAACATTGAGCATCCACATCTTCAACATCTACATGAAGTCATCATCGACAAAACCCAAGGTTAGTTCATCCCTCTTAGGGGGGATATCACATCTAGGGGGAGCTTTACTCTAAGACTTGAGCTAAAGCAACTCTAAAGATGTGAACACAACAATGCTTTATGTAAAAGTGGTAACCCCACTTGAGCTTAAATGATGAGTATGACCTATGATCAAGTGTTCTCACTTGACTCCTAAGTCAATATACTCATATATAGATGACCTAGTCATCGCAAATTGCTTGATAGATGCTAGAATTGGTTGTGCATGCCTTGCCACATATTTCATTTGCCATCTTATTGTGTGAGCATGCTGGTTGCATATTTTACTCATTCGAGGACATCCACTTGTTGTTTTGATTGTTTGGTTTTATCTTCTTTTGCCAAGTGGATGGACAAGAATGCCTAAGAACCTCCTCTAGCTATCTATGCTTTTCTCGTCTCAAACTCTATTCATGCTGCATCACAAAATTTGATCAAGTCAGATTCGAACCACTCTGTGTGAGGAGCGCTCGGAGTCCCCGATTCGTCATAGACTTAAACTTCCAAAACCTCTTCATGATTCTCGGTCTGACCGATACTCCACTTTCGGTCCTACCGAGATCATTAAGTTGATCTAGGTTTTCGATCTCGGTGCAACTGATTTGAACCTTTCGGTCACACCGAGTTTCAGTAACTGCTTGCATTTATGAATCTCGGTGCCACCGAGTTGTTCCACTCGGTCACACCGACAGGGTCAGGCTATATATAGTCATGGGCAAAATTTGGAAATTTCTCCGAACCCCTTCGCCCGCGCGATAGCCTGCTCTGCCCTCGAGGTCTCCGAATCGTCTTCTCGCCGCCAGCAGCCTCCAGTCGCTGGTCTCCGTCGCCGTCAACAGGATTTCTGCCCCGCCGTTGCCGCCGTAGCAAGTCCCCGCCGAACTAGGGTATGGACTTGATCTTTGTGCTATTCCTCAATCTGATTCCTAGCACATTGTGATCATATTGTTTCTAGCCACGTTTGATAAACTCCTATCCAGTCAAAACGCTCATAGATTAGGTTTGATTCGAAAATTCTAGGTTTAGGTCTCCGCCGAAACCATCTCGGACCCACCGAGTTGAAAAACTCGGTCCCACCGATTTGGCTTATGCCATTGCACAAGTGAGACTCGGTCTGACCGAGAATTACTTATCGGTGTGACCGATTTTTGAACTCAGTGAAACCCTAGCAGTCTCGGTGCCACCAAACTGTGACTCGGTCCTACCGAGTTCACTAGTTTAGGTTCCAAAACTGCTTTGGTATCACCGAGTTTGAAAGTCGGTAGATCCAAGATGATTTCAGTGGGAAACTAAAACTAGGTTTTTGAATTATTCTTTTGCAAAAATCTCTGCATTTTGTGATGCTCATCCTTTCTACCTCATCTATAATCTATTCACAGGGTCAGCAGTCAGTTGCAGCATGTCTGATCAAAGTGATAGCCAAAATATGTCAGAGCAGCAAGTAGTGATGAGTGAGGGCACTAGTCCCTCAAGTTCCTCAGATGATGGCAGCAGGAGCATACCCAGCAACCTGCCTAAAGCTGCCACTAGGCAAAGGAAGAAGAAAACCTCAGATTCTGAAGATGAGGACTATGTGGCAGAGGAAGAGGCCACTTCCAAGAGAATTGAGCCAGCTCAAGGCACTAAGCCAGGTCTAAAAATCAAAAGGCCAGCAGGCAGGCAGCCCATGTCAAAGGCTAGAGCCTCAACTGAGAAGCCCACTCCCCAAGAGCCAGTTGCAGCTGAGGGCAAGAAAAGGAAGGAGAGGGTGAAGAAGACTGTGGCTAGGGTACTTGGCAAAGCTTCCATCATGGAAGAGGAGGAAGAAGAAGAGGAGGCAGCTGCACCAACGCCCAAGGCACCCAAGCTTATGGGAGATGCCATAAAATCAGGGGGAGCTGCTTCCAAAGCCAAGTCAGCTCCAAAGCCCAAGAGGAATACACGGAGCATCCCTGCAGCTGAAAAGAACAAGGCCCCAGTGCCTGAGACTGTTGCTGAAGAAGAAGAGGAAAATGTCCTAAGGAAGCTAAAGCCCAAGATCCCAGACCACAACGATGCTCATCCTGTGGCTGAGGACATGAAGCTCAGAAGAGATTCAGGGCTGAGGAAATGGAGAGAAGCAGACCCATATGCTTCAAGGAGAAGGAATGCCGTGGACTACAAGTTTCACACCAAGGAGCAGCAGGATTTCTATGAGACTATGCTGTTAGATAAGAAGCCCATTGTCTGTGATATGCGTTGGGTTGATTGGACATACATCAAGGACAACAAGGAGCACTATCCTGGAGTGCAAGACAGCTTCATAGCTTGTGGAGTAGCTGACTTTGTTGGGCAGAAGCTCACAAAGTGGAACGAAGAACTCATCATGCAGTTCTACTCCACAGCTCACTTTTATCCAGATGGGAGGATCACATGGATGTCTGAGGGTACAAGGTACCAATCTACAGTGGCTGAGTGGGCACAGATCATAAATGCCCTAGAGGAGCAAGATGATGACTTGGATATCTATGCCAAGAAGAAGATGGACCATAACTCCATGTCCAATATGTACAAGGAAATTCCCAATGAAGCACTTGATACCTTCAAGTTTGGCTCAGTACATTACCTTCTGTCAGGGCTCCCGACGATCAATTGGATACTAAGGCACACCTTATTGCCTAAGTCTGGAGATCACAAGATGATCAGAGGCCATGCTATCAACTTGCTACATGTGTTTGATGTGCCTCAGAAGTTCAAGGTGATGATCCTCATAGTGGAAACGATTAAGAGGACTGCAGCAGATCAAAAGAGGAGCTACGGATATGCCCCTCAAATTCAGGAGCTCATCAACTCCAAAATGGGCACGGGCATATATCTGTTGGACAAAGAACACCTGCCCATCCGTCCAGATTTTGAGGACAATGAAGTTGTCATGACTGAGAACGAGCCATCATCTGCCCAAGCATTTGCAAAGAAGGAGAAGGCAAGGAAGGAGAAAGCTGCCAAGATGCCTACCAAAGAGGAGGCATCTGAATACTTCTTGAAGACCAAACAAGAGCAGCTCGGTTACTTGATTGCATCCACGCTAAGGATTGAGCAAAGTCTGGCCACTCTCACTCAGAATCAGCAGAGCCTAGAGACGATCATGGAACAGAAGTTCTATGACTTGGATGTCAAGGTAACAGAAGTTCAGTCTGCAGTGGAGCAGCTCCAGGAGGACATGCAGGAGAGGAGAGGCAGGACTACCACTCATACCTTTGCCAGAGTGCCACGAGGCCTGAGGTCATCTGCCGTGCCAGTTGCTGACACCAGAGCCACCACTTCAGCACCAGCTACAGCCTCAACTCCACCAGCTCCAGCATCTACTTCAGCTCCAACTCCAGCGACTACTTCAGCATCTATCGAAGCCTTCGTCCTTGGAGTGATCCGGACTCCACCACCACCTAAAGATCAAGCCTGAGCGTCGATCTAGTGCTATGCATTTTCTAGGAACTTTTTGGTAACTTGTTGCCAAAGGGGGAGAAGATGTATAGATCATAGGCTTCGAGAGAGAGAGAGAGTGTTGCTTTTCTCTCTTGCTTTATTTGGTGGTTTTTCAAACTTGTTTGCTTTTGAGTGCTTGAGATACTACGTTATTATTTGTGAGACATTGACGATCATGTGTTTGATCATAAGCTACACTTAATGTTTGCTTAATGCTTGCTTAAATATTATCATTCTATCTATCGTTTGTGATCATTCATTGTTCTTGGTGATGAGTGCATGTATTTCATTCTTATCATTTTTGAGCGCTCCACCAAGATGTATGTGACATGGAAGAGTAACCCATAATTCTAACTTCTTTGTGCATTTGCAGTCCAAAAGCAAATTTTAAATATGCACAAATTTAGGGGGAGCTCTTACTTATCACATACTTCTCAAAGCGACGATAAATTTCATGATTATTATCTTTTGTCGAAGCTTTGATCTATATGTTGTCATCAATTACCAAAAAGGGGGAGATTGAAAGTGCAACTATCCCTAGGTGGTTTTGGTAATTCATAACAACATATAGCTCATTGAGCTAATGCTATTTCAAGATGATTGTTTCAGGAAAGCTCAATGATTGGCATGGCATGGATGTGAAAGTGGAACCCTCAAAATGCTAAGGACAAAGGATTGGCTCAAGCTCAAAAGCTCAAGACTCTTCATTTCATATTTTAGTGATCCAAGATCACATTGAGTCTTTAGGAAAAGCCAATACTATTAAGGAGGGATGAGGTGTTGCTTAATGAGCCTCTTGCTTCATGTGCTTAGTGATATGCTCCAAAACCCTCAACTACTTTCCCATATCCACATATGACCTAAACCATAAGCCAAACTCGGTCCTACTGATTCTTCCTATCCGGTGCCACCGAGTTTCACTTGTCATTAGCCACTGCCAAACCCTAGCAATCCGGTCCTACCGATAGGGATTTCGGTCTCACCGAGATGGGGTTGCAAACTCTCTGTTTCCCTTTCGTAACTTTTCGGTCCCACCGAAAGAGCGAATCGGCCCCACCGAGATTGCAATGTAAACTCAGTGTTTCCCCTTTGTAACTTTTCGGTCTCACCGAGTTCCACTCGGTCTCACCGAAAGAGCAAATCGGTCCCACCGAGTTTGCCTGACCAACTCTCTGGTTAGCTAGTTACCAAATTCGGTCTCACCGAGTTTGTGTAATCGGTCTCACCAAGATTACGTTATGCCCAAACCCTAACCGAATCGGTCCTACCGAGTTGCATGTCGGTCCCACCGAAATCACTAACGGTCACTAGGTTTACATTTTTGGTCCGACGGAGTTTATTGATTCGGTCCCACCGAGATTGGAAAACTGTATAACGGTTGGATTTTGTGTGGAGGCTATATATACCCCTCCACCTCCTTCTCATTCGAAGAGAGAGCCATCAGAACACACACACCATTCCAACTCATATGTTCTGAGAGAGAACCACCTACTCATGTGTTGAGACCAAGATATTCCATTCCTACCATATGAATCTTGATCTCTAGCCTTCCCAAGTTGCTTTCCACTCAAATCTTCTTTCCACCAAATCCAAATCCTATGAGAGAGAGTTGAGTGTTGGGGAGACTATCATTTGAAGCACAAGAGCAAGGAGTTCATTACCTACACACCATTTGTTACTTCTTGGAGAGTGGCGTCTCCTAGATTGGCTAGGTGTCACTTGGGAGCCTCCGACAAGATTGTGGAGTTGAACCAAGGAGTTTGTAAGGGCAAGGAGATCGCCTACTTCGTGAAGATCTACCGCTAGTGAGGCAAGTCCTTTGTGGGCGATGGCCATGGTGGGATAGACAAGGTTGCTTCTTCGTGGACCCTTTGTGGGTGGTTGCTTCTTCGTGGACCCTTCGTGGGTGGAGCCCTGTGTGGACTCTCGCAACCGTTGCCCTTGGGTGGAGCCTGTGTGGACTCGCGCAACCGTTACCCTTCGTGGGTTGAAGTCTCCATCAATGTGGATGTAGGATAGCACCACCTATCCGAACCACGGGAAAAACATCCGTGTCTCCAATTGCGTTTGAATTCTCCAAACCCTTCCCTTTACATTCTTGCAAGTTGCATGCTTTACTTTCCGCTGCCAATATACTCTTTGCATGCTTGCTTGAATTGTGTGATGATTGCTTGACTTGTCCTAAAATAGCTAAAATCTGCCAAGAACTAAAATTGGGAAAAGGTTAAGTTTTTATTTGGTCAAGTAGTCTAATCACCCCCCCTCTAGACATACTTTCGATCCTACACTCCTCCACCGGCGCCGTGAGTGCCTCCTCGTCGTTCGATTCCATCACCGAACAAACAAATAGTCAAACACCTGGCGGGCGTGGTGGGCACAACCGCCGGTATCCCGCCCTGCGCGGCCGGAGCGCCGGAAAACTCGCCCAGGAAGGTGGTGGAGAAGTTGCCGCGGTGAAACCCTCTCCCTTTTTCTGGCGGGGAATGGCCTATATAGCGGTGGTGGGCGGCGAGACGGCACCGGGATCGGCAAGGCAGCGAGAGGACGTGCACGCGCGGGGGGGGGGGAGGGGCGAATCTGAACGTGCTGGCTAACTTTTCTCCTGACAGTGTGGGCCAGACGCAGTTTTTCCCTTACACCGGAGCCCCCAAGCGCCCCCTAGTGCGCTGGGTTCGGCCTGGAATCGTCGGGCCCAAAAATAGGCCGAGCTGGCAGATTTTAGCATCTTGAGGCGCGACTAGGATTTTTTTTCCGGCGCTGACATAAAAAAAGTGGCCTGGGGGGCCTGTTGGGGGCGCGGCTGGAGATGCCCTTATTGTTCTTCTTTCTTTCGCACAGAGGTCTCTCCCTTGCTCCAACAGGACAACAACCTTTGGGTAATAGAAAATAACATGGGAAACGTTTGTGACCGGCGGACCGGCCGAAGCTTGGGCCAGTCACGCGCGAGTCGCACTATCATCCAGATCCATCGTCCCCTGTTGGTTCCCGACGTGGCCATGTCATACAAGGCCGGTCCCATCCACATCTCTTCCTCCGTTCAGATCTCTCTCGACCACTCGTTCAGATCCCATCTCCCTCCCTCTCCTTCCTCCAGACGCGCCGCTCTCCCATCTGCCTCCCCCGTTGCGGCTGTATCCTTCTCCTACGCCGCCAGCGAGCTTCTGCGAGCCCTTTTCCTACGTTTTGTTTTCCAGATGAGAGAAAGGTGTTTGCAAAGGGAGGCCATCGGTTGCTTACAACCTAGGGAAGCCATGGCCGTGCATCTCCTTGGCGAGGTCATACGTTTCTACAATCGGCAAGAACTAAAGGTGATTGCCACTGGTGCTGAAGCTGCAACTGGCTTTGTGATTAGCTTCAACTGGCACAGGGAAAGCTACAACCGGCGCTCGGGTTTGCTACAACCAGGTGACGACGAGCATTGCCGGCGATGACGACACACATTTTTTGCTGCAACAGATAACCGAAAAGCTACCACCGGCACCTGCTTTCGCTACAACCAGGAGGCGATGAAGTGTCGCCAGTGACGATGGGCTGCAAATTTGTTGCAAACGGCTGTGGGAAAGCTACCACCAGTGATCAATTTTTGCTGCAATTGGCGTGTGGTGGTGCAACCGGAGTGCGATGGTGTGACGAGCGACAACATGGGGTAACCACGGCTACCAGGATTGCTACAACCGATACGCTTTTTTGCTACCACCGCGGTGATCGCGTGCTGCATCGACGGGGAGCAGCGACCTGGGACGCGGATGCTGGAGCCGACGTGATTCACGGTGAAACCGGCGCGCGGATGCTACAACCTCAAGGAAAAAGCTTCAACCTTAGGGGGAAAAGCTTCAACCATCAAGGAAAGAAGTTGCATTCTAGTGGGACATGAACTGGAGCTGCGAATGGGGGCAGCAGGGCGCGCACATGGCAGAAGGTGCGTGGGCGCGACCCAGAGACGTGCACGCTGGTGGTTCCGGCGAGGGCTACTGGTGCCGGCGTGGATTTGGTGGTTAGGGTGTGAGAACGATATGAGAAAGAAGAGAGTTGACTCGGGGGAGGGGATCTGACGGCTAAGCATTGTCCAATCGGACGATGTTCCAGCGACCGGTGGAAGCATTGGGCCGGTTGACCGGCGCAGATCACTTCCCAAATAACGTCGGGTCAGTTTCTTTTAGGGCATGTACAATAGTGCTTTGTTAGCCGTCTATAAGCTATACCACATAAGGAACTAATCTAGGTGAAGGAGAGAGAAGGAGGAGAGAGTAGGCAGCCGATAGCCCAAAAAAATCGCTAGTATCAACAGCCTTTCTCCCATTGTACGCTAGGGTGTCGGTAATTTGGTATTTCCTCTGTCAAACCATCATATCTCGTGCTCCAAAAATCCAATCCCGCGATTTTTTTTTGCTTTTCTCTGTCACCATCTCCTCCGCGAGAACCGCACTGCTTGATGCACGCATGCCGATCGAGCAGCAGGTGCTAGAGTGGGGCTGCATGGTGTGGCATCAAGCAAGCTTTGCATGTTGTGCGTTATTTTCCCGATGAATCGACCAGATCATGATCCATCTGCTTCGCGTATGTATTGTTCATCCACTGACTGTGCACTGCGTTTGTGCCCGGCCGGCTGGAGATGGATAAAATTGGAGTAATTTCAGTTAAATTCATAATTTAAGGTGCTACAATTACCATAAAAGACAGACCATTGTGAAGGGTGCTTTTACTACTGTCTAGAGGTGACATGGATGGTTACTACAGACAGGCAGGTGCTTGAACTAGTGTGTTCTCCTCTTCCGTTATCAGGTCGGTTTCTTTAGTGTGTTCTCCTATTCCTCATCTTATTCTTCCCCATTTGAATCCAGACCACCACGGGGGTTAGCGTTGCTAACCAGCCGCTCAACAACAATGTTAAGTCTTCCACCTCAGGCAAAGCCTTCACGCCATCCACCATTGCCAAGCACTTTCGGGTCCGGAATTTCATGTCCATGTGTGTACGTTTCATTCGTCCGGTTCCTGTAGCCCGACCACCACGTCTGCCACATCCACCTCCTGTGCCTCCGCCCGCTCGCATGTACTACAATGTTGTCCCATCTCCAATGCTAACCCGCAAATTTGCTCCTACATCTGTCCGAGAACAAGAGGATCAGTCCGCAGGCACTGATGCCGGAGGCCGTCATCCAACGCCACCCGCATAAAGTTCAACCACATTTTGAACTAAATGGAATTCATGCAAACCAAGTGAATTTTGATATAAACCGGAAGAGATTCAATCAAACACAGCGGATTTCATGCAAACATGATGAAATTCATTACATTCAGACATATTTTAACTAAAAGCGGAGCTCGTCCGACTCTGAGGTATAATTTTGGACATACTTCTATTCTAAACCTAATCTAAATGATCAGTGGTGCCCGTTCCCCGTGTTCGGTCATGAGCCCCAAGAACTAAAGCTCCAGCACTTGACTTCGCCTTCTCTAGTTCCGCCTCTGCGCTCTCTAGCTCTGCCTCCGCAACCTCCACCACCGCAGCTTGAACGATTAATCGGCCACCGATTATCAACCCTCCATCTTGGATTCAGGTGGAGGGGAAGAGCGGCGGCCTTCCTGGGACGCGAGCGGCGGCTACCTAGCATGCACTGCTCTTGCTCGATGCCGGCGGCGCCCGCGAACTGTTGGGTTTCGTAGTAATTTCAAAAAATTTCCTACGCACACGCAAGATCATGTGATGCATAGCAACGAGACGAGAGAGTGTTGTCTACGTACCCACGCAGACCGACTGCGGAAGCGTTGACGCAACATAGAGGAAGTAGTCGTACGTCTTCATGATCCAACTGAGCAAGCACCGAAACTACGGCACCTCCGAGTTCGAGCACACGTTCAGCTCGATGACGATCCCCGGACTCCGATCCAGCAAAGTGTCGGGGAAGAGTTCCGTCAGCACGACGGCGTGGTGACGATCTTGATGTACTACAGCAGCAGGGCTTCGCCTAAACTCCGCTACAGTATTATCGAGGACTATGGTGGCCGGGGGCACCGCACACGGCTAAGGAATAGATCACGTGGATAAACTTATGTGTTCTAGGGTGCCTCTACCTTAGTATATAAAGGACCAAAGGGGGGGAGGCTGGCCGGCCACAAGGGGTGCGCCAGGAGAGTCCTACTCCCTCTGGGAGTAGGATTCCCCCCCAATCCTAGTTGGAATAGGATTCGCGGAGGGGGAAAAGAGAGAGAGGGGGCCGGCCACCTCTCCTAGTCCTAATAGGACTAGGGGAAGGGGGAGGCACGCAGCCCATGTAGGGCTGCCTCTTCTCTTTTCCACTAAGGCCCATCATGGCCCATTTAGCTCCCGGGGGGTTCCGGTAACCTTCCCGGTACTCCGGTAAAATCCCGATTTCACCCGGAACACTTCCGATATCCAAACATAGGCTTCCAATATATCAATCTTTACGTCTCGACCATTTCGAGACTCCTCGTCATGTCCGTGATCACATCCGGGACTCCGAACAACCTTCGGTACATCAAAATGCATAAACTCATAATATAACTGTCATCGTAACCTTAAGCGTGCGGACCCTACGGGTTCGAGAACAATGTAGACATGACCGAGACATGTCTCCGGTCAATAACCAATAGCGGGACCTGGATGCCCATATTGGCTCCTACATATTCTACAAAGATCTTTATCAGTCAGACCGCATAACAACATACGTTGTTCCCTTTATCATCGGTATGTTACTTGCCCGAGATTCGATCGTCGGTATCCAATACCTAGTTCAATCTCGTTACCGGCAAGTCTCTTTACTCGTTCTGTAATACATCATCCCGCAACTAACTCATTAGTTGCAATGCTTGCAAGGCTTATGTGATGTGCATTACCGAGAGGGCCCAGAGATACCTCTCCGACAATCGGAGTGACAAAACCTAATCTCGAAATACGCCAACCCAACATCTACCTTTGGAGACACCTGTAATGCTCCTTTATAATCACCCAGTTACGTTGTGACGTTTGGTAGCACCCAAAGTGTTCCTCCGGCAAACGGGAGTTGCATAATCTCATAGTTATAGGAACATGTATAAGTTATGAAGAAAGCAATAGCAACATACTAAACGATCGGGTGCTAAGCTAATGGAATGGGTCATGTCAATCAGATCATTCAACTAATGATGTGACCTCGTTAATCAAATAACAACTCATTGTTCATGGTTAGGAAACAGAACCATCTTTGATTAACGAGCTAGTCAAGTAGAGGCATACTAGTGACACTTTGTTTGTCTATGTATTCACACATGTATTATGTTTCCGGTTAATACAATTCTAGCATGAATAATAAACATTTATGATGATTATAAGGAAATAAATAATAACTTTATTATTGCCTCTAGGGCATATTTCCTTCAGTCTCCCACTTGCACGAGAGTCAATAATCTAGATTACACTGTAATGATTCTAACACCCATGGAGCCTTGGTGCTGATCATGTTTTGCTCGTGGAAGAGGCTTAGTCAATGGGTCTGCAACATTCAGATCCGTATGTATCTTGCAAATCTCTATGTCTCCCACCTGGACTAGATCCCGGATGGAATTGAAGCGTCTCTTGATGTGCTTGGTTCTCTTGTGAAATCTAGATTCCTTTGCCAAGGCAATTGCACCAGTATTGTCACAAAAGATTTTCATTGGACCCGATGCACTAGGTATGACACCTAGATCGGATATGAACTCCTTCATCCAGACTCCTTCATTTGCTGCTTCTGAAGCAGCTATGTACTCCGCTTCACATGTAGATCCCGCTACGACGCTTTGTTTAGAACTGCACCAACTGACAGCTCCACCGTTTAATGTAAACACGTATCCAGTTTGCGATTTAGAATCGTCCGGATCAGTGTCAAAGCTTGCATCAACGTAACCTTTTACGACGAGCTCTTTGTCACCTCCATATACGAGAAGCATATCCTTAGTCCTTTTCAGGTATTTCAGGATGTTCTTGACCGCTGTCCAGTGATCCACTCCTGGATTACTTTGGTACCTCCCTGCTAGACTTATAGCAAGGCACACATCAGGTCTGGTACATAGCATTGCATACATGATAGATCCTATTGCTGATGCATAGGGAACATCTTTCATATTCTCTCTATCTTCTGCAGTGGTCGGTCATTGAGTCTTACTCAATTTCACACCTTGTAACACAGGCAAGAATCCTTTCTTTGCTTGATCCATTTTGAACTTCTTCAAAATTTTGTCAAGGTATGTTGTTTGTGAAAGTCCAATTAAGCGTATTGATCTATCTCTATAGATCTTTATGCCTAATATGTAAGCAGCTTCACCGAGGTCTTTCATTGAAAAACTCTTATTCAAGTATCCCTTTATGCTATCCAGAAATTCTATATTATTTCCAATTAACAATATGTCATCCACATATAATATCAGAAATGCTACAGAGCTCCCACTCACTTTCTTGTAAATACAGGCTTCTCCGAAAGTCTGTATAAAACCAAATGCTTTGATCACACTATCAAAACGTTTATTCCAACTCTGAGAGGCTTGCACCAGTCCATAAATGGATCGCTGGAGCTTGCACACTTTGTTAGCTCCCTTTGGATCGACAAAACCTTCCGGTTGCATCATATACAACTCTTCTTCCAGAAATCCATTCAGGAATGCAGTTTTGACATCCATCTGCCAAATTTCATAATCATAAAATGCGGCAATTGCTAACATGATTCGGACAGACTTAAGCATCGCTACGGGTGAGAAGGTCTCATCGTAGTCAATCCCTTGAACTTGCCGAAAACCTTTTGCGACAAGTCGAGCTTTGTAGACAGTAACATGACCGTCAGCGTCAGACTTCTTCTTGAAAATCCATTTATTCTCAATTGCTTGCCGATCATCAGGCAAGTCAACCAAAGTCCACACTTTGTTCTCATACATGGATCCCATCTCAGATTTCATGGCTTCAAGCCACTTTGCGGAATCTGGGCTCACCATCGCTTCTTCATAGTTCGTAGGTTCATCATGATCTAATAACATGACTTCCAGAACAGGATTACCGTACCACTCTGGTGCGGATCTTACTCTGGTTGATCTACGAGGTTCAGTAGTATCTTGTTCTGAAGTTTCATGATCATCATCATTAGCTTCCTCACTGACTGGTGTAGGTGTCGCAGAAATAGTTTTCTGTAATGTACTACTTTCCAATAAGGGAGCAGGTACAGTTACCTCGTCAAGTTCTACTTTCCTCCCACTCACTTCTTTCGAGAGAAACTCCTTCTCTAGAAAGTTTCCGAATTTAGCAACAAAAGTCTTGCCTTCGGATCTGTGATAAAAGGTGTATCCAATAGTTTCCTTTGGATATCCTATGAAGACACATTTCTCCGATTTGGGTTCGACCTTATCAGGTTGAAGTTTTTTCACATAAGCATCGCATCCCCAAACTTTCAGAAATGACAACTTTGGTTTCTTGCCAAACCACAGTTCATAAGGCGTCGTCTCAACGGATTTTGATGGTGCCCTATTTAATGTGAATGCGGCCGTCTCTAGAGCGTATCCCCAAAACGATAGCGGTAAATCAGTAAGAGACATCATAGATTGCACCATATCTAGTAAAGTACGATTACGACGTTCGGACACACCATTACGCTGTGGTGTTCCGGGTGGCGTGAGTTGCGAAACTATTCCACAATTTTTCAAATGTACACCAAACTCGTAACTCAAATATTCTCCTCCACGATCAGATCGTAGAAACTTTATTTTCTTGTTACGGTGATTTTCAACTTCACTCTGAAATTCCTTGAACTTTTCAAATGTTTTAGACTTATGTTTCATTAAGTAGATATACCCATATCTGCTTAAATCATCTGTGAAGGTGAGAAAATAACGATATCCGCCACGAGCCTCAATATTCATCGGACCACATACATCTGTATGTATGATTTCCAACAAATCTGTTGCTCTCTCCACAGTACCGAAGAACGGTGTTTTGGTCATCTTGCCCATGAGGCACGGTTCGCAAGTACCAAGTGATTCATAATCAAGTGGTTCCAGAAGTCCATCAGAATGGAGTTTCTTCATGCGCTTTACACCGATATGACCTAAACGGCAGTGCCACAAATAAGTTGCACTCTCATTATCAACTCTGCATCTTTTGGCTTCAACATTATGAATATGTGTGTTACTACTATCGAGATTCAACAAGAATAGACCACTCTTCAAGGGTGCATGACCATAAAAGATATTACTCATATAAATAGAACAACCATTATTCTCTGATTTAAATGAATAACCGTCTCGCATCAAACAAGATCCAGATATAATGTTCATGCTTAACGCTGGCACCAAATAACAATTATTTAGGTCTAATACTAATCCCGAAGGTAGATGTAGAGGTAGCGTGCCGACTGCGATCACATCGACTTTGGAACCGTTTCCCACGCGCATCGTCACCTCGTCCTTAACCAATCTTCGCTTGATCCGTAGTCCCTGTTTCGAGTTGCAAATATTAGCAACAGAACTAGTATCAAATACCCAGGTGCTACTGCGAGCATTAGTAAGGTACACATCAATAACATGTATATCACATATACCTTTGTTCACCTTGCCATCCTTCTTATCCGCCAAATACTTGGGGCAGTTCCGCTTCTAGTGACCAGTCTGCTTGCAATAGAAGCACTCAGTTTCAGGCTTAGGTCCAGGTTTGGGTTTCTTCTCTTGAGTAGCAACTTGTTTGCTGTTCTTCTTGAAGTTCCCCTTCTTCTTCCCTTTGCCCTTTTTCTTGAAACTAGTGGTCTTGCTGACCATCAACACTTGATGCTCCTTCTTGATTTCTACCTCCACAACTTTCAGTATCGCGAAGAGCTCGGGAATAGTCTTGTTCATCCCTTGCATATTATAGTTCATCACGAAGCTCTTGTAGCTTGGTGGCAGTGATTGAAGAATTCTGTCAATGACGCTATCATCTGGAAGATTAACTCCCAATTGAATCAAGTGATTATTATACCCAGACATTTTGAGTATATGCTCACTGACAGAACTGTTCTCCTCCATCTTGCAGCTATAGAACTTATTGGAGACTTCATATCTCTCAATCCGGGCATTTGCTTGAAATATTAACTTCAACTCCTGAAACATCTCATATGCTCCATGACGTTCAAAACGTCGTTGAAGTCCCGATTCTAAGCCGTAAAGCATGGCACACTGAACTATCGAGTAGTCATCAGCTTTGCTCTGCCAGACGTTCATAACATCTGGCGTTGCTCCTACAGCAGGCCTGGCACCCAGCGGTGCTTCCAGGACATAATTCTTCTGTGCTGCAATGAGGATAATCCTCAAGTTACGGACCCAGTCCGTGTAATTGCTACCATCATCTTTCAACTTTGCTTTCTCAAGGAACGCATTAAAATTCAACGGAACAACAGCACGAGCCATCTATCTACAATCAAACATAAACAAGCAAGATACTAATCAGGTACTAAGTTTCATGATAAATTTAAGTTCAGTTTAATCAAGTTTAAAGAACTCCCACTTAGATAGACATCCCTCTAATCCTCTAAGTGATTGCGTGATCCAAATCAACTAAACCATAACCGATCATCACGTGAGATGGAGTAGTTTTCAATGGTGAACATCGTTATGTTGATCATATCTACTATATGATTCACGCTCGACCTTTCGGTCTCCGTGTTCCGAGGCCATATCTGTATATGCTTGGCTTGTCAAGTATAACCTGAGTATTCCGCGTGTGCAACTGTTTTGCACCCGTTGTATTTGAACGTAGAACCTATCACACCCGATCATCACGTGGTGTCTCAGCACGAAGAACTTTCGCAACGGTGCATACTCAGGGAGAACACATCTTGATAATTTAGTGAGAGATCATCTTATAATGCTACCGTCAATCAAAGCAAGATAAGATGCATAAAAGGATAAACATCACATGCAATCAATATAAGTGATATGATATGGCCATCATCATCTTGTGCTTGTGATCTCCATCTCCGAAGCACCGTCGTGACACCTTGATCTCCATCGTAACACCGTTGTCGTCTCGCCAAGCTTATGCTTCCATGACTATCACTACCGCTTAGTAATAAAGTAAAGCACTACATCGCGATTTCATTGCATACAATAAAGCGACAACCATATGGCTCCTGCCAGTTGCCGATAACTCGGTTACAAAACATGATCATCTCATACAATAAAATTCAGCATCATGTCTTGACCATATCACATCACAACATGCCCTGCAAAAACAAGTTAGACGTCCTCTACTTTGTTGTTGCAAGTTTTACATGGCTGCTACGGGCTTAAGCAAGAACCAATCTCAACTACGCATCAAAACCACAACGATAGTTTGTCAAATAGACTCCGTTTTAACCTTCACAAGGACCGGGCGTAGCCATACTTTGGTTCAACTAAAGTTGGAGAGACAGTCGCCCGCAAGCCACCTATGTGCAAAGCACGTCGGGGGAACTGGTCTCGCGTAAGCGTACGCGTAATGTTGGTCCGGGTCGTCTCGTCCAACAATGCCGCCAAACCAAAGTATGACATGCTGGTAGGCAGTATGACTTATATCGCCCACAACTCACTTGTGTTCTACTCGTGCATATAACATCAACATAAATAACCTAGGCTCGGATGCCACTGTTGGGTTTCGTAGTAATTTCAAAAAATTTCCTACGCACACGCAAGATCATGTGATGCATAGCAACGAGATGGGAGAGTGTTGTCTACATACCCACGCAGATCGACTGCGGAAGCGTTGACGCAACATAGAGGAAGTAGTCGTACATCTTCACGATCCAACCGAGCAAGCACCGAAACTACGGCACCTCCGAGTTCGAGCACATGTTCAGCTCGATGACGATCCCCGGACTCCGATCCAGCAAAGTGTCGGGGAAGAGTTCCGTCAGCACGACGGCGTGGTGACGATCTTGATGTACTACAGCAGCAGGGCTTCGCCTAAACTCCGCTACAGTATTATCGAGGACTATGGTGGCTGGGGGCACCGCACACGGCTAAGGAATAGATCACGTGGATCAACTTGTGTGTTCTAGGGTGCCTCTACCTCAGTATATAAAGGACCAAAGGGGGGAGGCTGGCCGGCCACAAGGGGTGCGCCAGGAGAGTCCTACTCCCTCTGGGAGTAGGATTCCCCCCCCCCCCCAATCCTAGTTGGAATAGGATTCACGGAGGGGGAAAAGAGAGAGAGGGGGCCGACCACCTCTCCTAGTCCTAATAGGACTGGGGGAAGGGGGAGGCGCGCAGCCCATGTAGGGCTGCCTCTTCTCTTTTCCACTAAGGCCCATCATGGCCCATTTAGCTCCCGAGGGGTTCCGGTAACCTTCCCGGTACTCCGGTAAAATCCCGATTTCACCCGGAACACTTCCGATATCCAAACATAGGCTTCCAATATATCAATCTTTACGTCTCAACCATTTCGAGACTCCTCGTCATGTCCATGGTCACATCCGGGACTCCGAACAACCTTCGGTACATCAAAATGCATAAACTCATAATATAACTGTCATCGTAACCTTAAGCGTGCGGACCCTACGGGTTCGAGAACAATGTAGACATGACCGAGACATGTCTCCGGTCAATAACCAATAGCAGGACCTGGATGCCCATATTGGCTCCTACATATTCTACGAAGATCTTTATCGGTCAGACCACATAACAACATACGTTGTTCCCTTTATCATCGGTATGTTACTTGCCCGAGATTCAATCGTCGGTATCCAATACCTAGTTCAATCTCGTTACCCGCAAGTCTCTTTACTCATTCTGTAATACACCATCCCGTAACTAACTCATTAGTTGCAATGCTTGCAAGGCTTATGTGATGTGCATTACCGAGAGGGCCCAGAGATACCTCTCCGACAATCGGAGTGACAAAACCTAATCTCGAAATACGCCAACCCAACATCTACCTTTGGAGACACCTGTAATGCTCCTTTATAATCACCCAGTTACGTTGTGACGTTTGGTAGCACCCAAAGTGTTCCTCCGGCAAACGGGAGTTGCATAATCTCATAGTTATAGGAACATGTATAAGTTATGAAGAAAGCAATAGCAACATACTAAACGATCGGGTGCTAAGCTAATGGAATGGGTCATGTCAATCAGATCATTCAACTAATGATGATACCTCGTTAATCAAATAACAACTCATTGTTCATGGTTAGGAAACATAACCATCTTTGATTAACGAGCTAGTCAAGTAGAGGCATACTAGTGACACTTTGTTTGTCTATGTATTCACACATGTATTATGTTTCCGGTTAATACAATTCTAGCATGAATAATAAACATTTATCATGATTATAAGGAAATAAATAATAACTTTATTATTGCCTCTAGGGCATATTTCCTTCATGAACGTGTCGCCTTCGTGGTCGTGGCAGCGGGGCGCGGCCTCGGCGGAGCCGGCAATGTCCTCCTCCTCGTCGGTCTTGCCACACACCTCGTCGCATCCTCGTCGAACTCCTTGTAGGCGGCATCTAGTTCCGCCCGACACTAGCAATACTGCCATCGGGCGAGGCGGATCTCGCGGGCTGAGCGGTAGGACTCGAGAATAGCCTCCTGCTCGGCCACGTCCGCGTCCGGCGCGATCTCCTTGCCGGCGTTGAGCTGGTCTTCCACCTATTGGTGCTCTTGGAGGAGCTGAAGGTTGTAGGTCATGTCGTCCTGTGCCTCCAGGAACTGCTCATCTCCCGTTCCTCCCGCACCATGGCCATGTAATGGGCACGGGCCTCGCCGATGGTCATGGTGCAATGCACCAGCTCGTCCTCGGCCCTGTCCACCATTGGGACGTCGTCGGCCTTCGGTTACCAGCCGACAACAATGGCGGCCATCTCCTTCTTCTGCTCTAGCGATAGTCCGTCCTAGAGAGCTTTGGAGTGCAAGAAGGCCATGGTGGGAGTGGTGCATAGAGGAGAAAGGACCGGAGGAGGATGAATGCAGCTATGGCCAGGGCAACAGTTTATATAGCGCCGAATGGCAATGGTGGGCGGCAGATGGACAGACGACTGATGCCGGAGTAGGTTCCTTGACAACCGTGTGTCATTAATGTGGGTGGCAGATGGACGGGCAGACGATTGTGGTGTCTTTTGAACATGGAGTAGTCGCGTGCATCGGGAAGCGATGCGAGTGGTGCTCACTCGGCCGACGTGTCGCTTCAGTGATGACCATAGTGAGAGGTTGCGTCCGCTCTGGCCGGGCATGAAGGTGGCACTGACACTCTAGAGCGGCGCTGGCCATTTCGGGCAGAAAGCGCGTACGGGTGAGGGAGAGGGGGAGGGTTGGGTGGGCCAGGGTGACAAGACGCGGGCATGGCATTGGTTCGGACGCCCGCAAATCCTCCTTTAGTTTGTCTCTAGTTTGCGGGAGAAAGTACATCCGGACCATCAAACAGACTGATACATACCTGCTTTGGACGACACAACACGTTCAGACCACGCGGTCCGGATGTATGCGGGTGATTTGAGAGTCAACGTTGGAGATGCCCCGAGATGCTTAAAAGACCAATGCACTGGGTAGACGGATATCTTCACTGTGTTCTTTGTAGATGTATCCCAGGTAGCCGCACACTTAGGGTGTGCAGACAGTATTTTTGTTTTGATTCAGTCCGGTTTATACGATTTCTATTTTTTTGTTTACACTGTTTTATACATAGATACGGTTCGTTTTCGGTAATAACCATTTACTTTCGTTTCGCTTTTGGTAATAACCAAATTAACCAAAGTTGATGTGAATTTTTGAGACAACACACTCTTCCACGTGTAAATACATGATATATATATCATAATGAGGAAAAACCAATCAGAAAAGGATAAAAAAGAGAAGTTGAATAAGCAGTCAGACTAATCACGTAAACCGAAGCACTAAATGGGCTAGAAAGTATTGTACTGTAGCAGCCCATTACGCTTTTTGACCAAAAAAACCACAATCCTGTTAATTCGGTTTAACCAAATGGTTTTCAGCTTCTAACTGAAAAAACCAAAATGCTAATGATTTTTTGATTTCAAAACTGAAACTAAAACCAAAAGCTGGAAAACCAAAATTTTGGTTTGACATGGTGTTTTTTGTTCGTTTTTTGGTTTTCGGTTCGGTTTGTATACCCTGGCCGCACACAGAATACCTATCTGAGAAACTTTCATACTTAACTTTGTAGATCTGACGCTTAAGATCACGAACCATAGTGACAGTGCTCTTGAGCAGTTTCAGAACATTTATTCTTACCCAAACACGAAAGAACTTGCTCGTAAAGTCATGGGACCGTGTTTCAGCATACAAGACCTCTCCAATCTTGGCTGCCGAAGTTGTGACTAAATGAGCATAACCATTGGGAAAATCATGTATATTTATCCGGATGTCTAGTATGAAGGAAATATGTCCTAGAGGCAATAATAAAGTTGTAATTTATATTTCCTTATATCATGATAATTTTTTATTATTCATGCTAGAATTGTATTAACTAGAAACTTGATACATGTGTGAATACATAGACAAAACAAAGTGTCCCTAGTATGCCTCTACTTGACTAGCTCGTTAATCAAAGATGGTTAAGTTTCCTGACCATAGACATGTGTTGTCATTTGATAAACGGGATCACATCATTAGGAGAATGATGTGATGGACAAGACCCACCCGTTAGCTTAGCATAATGATCGTTAATTTTTATTGCTATTGCTTTCTTCATGACTTATACATATTCCTTTGACTATGATATTATGAAACACCCGAATACCGGAGGAACACCTTGTGTGTTATCAAACATCACAACATAACTGGGTGATTATAAAGATGCTCTACAGGTGTCTCCGAAGGTGTTTGTTGGGTTGGCATAGATCGAGATTAGGATTTGACACTCCGAGTATCGGAGAGGTATCTCTGGGACCTCTCGGTAATGCACATCATGATAGGCCTTGCAAGCAATGTGACAAACGAGTTAGTTGCGGGATGATGTATTACGAAACGAGTAAAGAGACTTGTCGGTAACAAGATTGAACTAGGTATGAAGATACCGACGATCGAATCTTGGGCAAGTAACATATCGATGACAAAGGGAATGACGTATGTTGTCATTACGGTTTGACCGATAAAGATCTTTCTAGAATATGTAGGAACCAATATGAGCATCAAGGTTCTGCTATTGGTTATTGATCGGAGATGTGTCTCGGTCATGTCTACATAGTTCTTGAATCCGTAGGGTCCGCACGCTTAACGTTCGATGATGATTTGTATTATGAGTTATGTGTTTTGGTGACCGAAGATTGTTCGGAGTCCCGGATGAGATCACAGACATGACGAGGAGTCTCGAAATGGTCGAGAGGTAAAGATTGATATATTGGACGATAGTATTTGGACACCAAAATAGTTTCGGAGCGTTTCAGATATTTTTCGGAGTACCGAGGGGTTACCGGAAGCCCCCAGGGAAAGTAATGGGCCAACATGGGCCATAGGGGAGAGAGAAGGGAGCCCACAAGGGGTGGCACGCCCCCCCATGGGCAGTCCAAATTGGACAAGGGGAAGGGGGCGCGGCCCCCCTTTTCCTTCACCCTCTCCCCCTCCTTCCCTTTCCCGCCTCCAAAAGAAAGGAAAGGGGGCCGACTAGGACTAGGAGTCCTAGTCGTTTTCCCCCCACTTGCCCCCCCCCTTGGGATGGCCTCCACCCCTCCTCGTTTATACACGGGGGCAGGGGGGCACCCCAAAACACATCAGTTGTTCTCTTAGCCGTGTGCGGTGCCCCCTCCACAGTTTACTCCTCTGGTCATATTGTCGTAGTGCTTAGGCGAAGCACTGCACGGATCACATCACCACACCATCGTGCTGATGAAACTCTCCCTCGACACTTTGCTGGATCAAGAGTTCGAGGGACGTCATCGAGCTGAACGTGTGCATAACTCGGAGGTGCCGCACGTTCAGTTCTTGATCGGTTGGATCGCGAAGACGTTCGACTACATCAACTGCGTTAAGCTAACGCTTCCGCTTTCGGTCTATGAGGGTACATGGACACACTCTCCCCCTCTCGTTGCTATGCATCTCCTAGATAGATCTTGCTTGATTGTAGGATTTTTTTTGAAATTGCATGCTACGTTCCCCAATAGTGGCATCCGAGCTAGGTCTATGCGTAGATGATATGCACGAGTAGAACACAAAGAGTTCTGGGTGATCATAGTAATATTGCTTACCACCAATGTATTCTTTTGATTTGGCGGTATTGTTGGATGAAGCGTCCCGGACCAACCTTACATGACCACGTTCATGAGACCGGTTCCACCGATAGACATGCAACTTGTTTTGCATAAAGGTGGCTGGCGGGTGTCTGTTTCTCCAACTTTAGTTGAATCGAATTTGACTATGGACGGTCCTTGTTGAAGGTTAAAACATCACACTTGACAAAAAATCTTTGTGTTTTTGATGCGTAGGTAAGAACGGTTCTTACTATAAGCCCGTAGCAGCCATGTAAAACTTGCAACAACAAAGTAGATGACGTCTAACTTTTTTTGCAGGGCATGTGTGTGATGTGATATGGTCAAGACATGATGTGATATACGTTATTGTACGAGATGATCATGTTTTGTAAAAGTTATCGACAACTGACAGGAGCCTTATGGTTGTCGCTTTACTGTATGAAATTCAATCACCATGTAATTGCTTTACTTTATCACTGTGCGTTAGCAATAGTCGTAGAAGCAATAGTTGGCGAGACGACAACGACACTACGATGGAGATCAAGGTGTCAAGAGGGTGACGATGGAGATCATGACGGTTCCTTAGAGATGGAGATCAAAGGCACAAGATGATGATGGCCATATCATGTCACATATTTGATTGCATGTGATGTTTATCTTTTATGCATCTTATTTTGCTTAGTACGGCAGTAGCATTATAAGATGACCCCTCACTAAATTTCAAGGTATAAGTGTGATACGTCCATTTTGCATCATGTTTTCTTACTGTTATTTATGATGTTTTTATCCATAATAAAGCTTTTTGGAGTAATTCTAATGCCTTTTCTCTCATAATATGCAAGGTATACACAAAGAGGGAGAATTCCGGCAGCTGGAAATCTAGACCTAAAAAGCTACGTCAGGCTACCTATTCTGCACAACTCCAAATGAGCTGAAACTTCATGAGGATTTTTTTATAGAATATATGAGAATTATTGGAGCAAATAACTACCAGAGGGGGCCTACCAGGTGGGCACAACCCACCTGGGCGCGCCAGGCAGCCCAGGCATGCCCTGGTGGGTTGTGCTCACCCAGGCCCACCTCCGGTGCCCATATTCTGGTACATAGGTAATTTTGACCTAGAAAAAAAAGGAGAGGACTTTCGGGATGGAGCGCCGCCGCCTCGAGGCGGAACTTGGGCAGGAGCACTTTTGCCCTCCGGCGGAGCGATTCCGCCGGGGGAACTTCCCTCCCGGAGGGGGAAATCATTGTCATCATCATCACCAACAACTCTCCCATCTTGGAGAGGGCAATCTCCATCAACATCTTAAACAACACCATTTCATCTCAAACCCTAGTTCATCTCTTGTGTTCAATCTTGTTACCGGAACTATAGATTGGTGCTTGTGGGTGACTAGTAGTGTTGATTACATCTTGTAGTTGATTACTATATGGTTTATTTGGTCGAAGATTATATGTTCAGATCCAATATGCTATTTAATACCCCTTTGATCTTGAGCATGATTATAGTTTGTGAGTAGTTATTTTTGTTCTTGAGGTCACGGGAGAAATCATGTTGCAAGTAATCATGTGAACTTGATATGTTTTCGATATTTTGATAGTATGTATGTTGTGATTCCCTTAGTGGTGTCATGTGAACGTCGACTACATGACACTTCACCATATTTGGGCCTAAGGGAATGCATTGTGGAGTAGCAATTAGATGATGGGTTGCGAGAGTGACAGAAGCTTAAACCCCAGTTTATGTGCTATTCCGTAAGGGGCCAATTGGATCCAAAAGTTTAAAGCTATGGTTAGAATTTATTCTTAATACTTTTCTCGTAGTTGCGGATGCTTGCGAGAGGGTTAATCATAAGTAGGAGGTTTATTCAAGTAAGAACGGCACCTAAGCACCGGTCTACCCACATATCAAATTATCAAAGTACCGAACATGAATTAAGCCAACATGATGAAAGTGACTAGATTAAATTCCCGTGTACCCTCAAGAATGCTTTGCTTATCATAAGAGACCGTTTTGGCCTGCCCTTTGCCCCAAAAGGATTGGGCTACCTTGCTGCACTTTTGTTACGACTATCGTTACATGCTCATTACAAATTACCTTGCTATCAAACTAGTCTGCTACTTACAATTTCTGCACTTGCAGACATTAATTTGCTGAAAACCAGTTGTCATTTCCTTCTGCTCCTCGTTGGGTTCGACACTCTTACTTATTGAAAATAGCTACAATTGATCCCCTATACTTGTGGGTCATCAAAGTGTTCTCCCTAAGTATGCACCGTTGTGACAGTTCGTCGTGTCGAGACACCACGTGATGATCGGGTGTTATAAGCTCTACGTTCATATACAATGGGTGCAAGATAGTTTTGCACGTGCGGAATACTCGGGTTAAACTTGACGAGACTAGCATGTACAGATATGGCCTCGGAACACTGAGACCAAAAGTTCAAACGTGAATCTGAAGGAAATATGCCCTAGAGGCAATAATAAAGTTATTATTTATTTCCTTATTTCATGATAAATGTTTATTATTCATGCTAGAATTGTATTAACCGGAAACATAATACATGTGTGAATACATAGACAAACAGAGTGTCACTAGTATGCCTCTACTTGAGTAGCTCGTTAATCAAAGATGGTTATGTTTCCTAACCATGGACAAAGAGTTCTTATTTGATTAACGGGATCACATCATTAGTTGAATGATCTGATTGACATGACCCATTCCATTAGCTTAGCACCCGATCGTTTAGTATGTTGCTATTGCTTTCTTCATGATTTATACATGTTCCTATAACTATGAGATTATGCAACTCCCGTTTACCGGAGGAACACTTTGGGTACTACCAAACGTCACAACGTAACTGGGTGATTATAAAGGAGTACTACAGGTGTCTCCAAAGGTACATGTTGGGTTGGCGTATTTCGAGATTAGGTTTTGTCACTCCGATTGTCGGAGAGGTATCTCTGGGCCCTCTCGGTAATACACATCACATAAGCCTTGCAAGCATTGAAACTAATATGTTAGTTGTGAGATGATGTATTACGGAACGAGTAAAGAGACTTGCCGGTAACGAGATTTAACTAGGTATTGGATACCGACGATCGAATCTCGGGCAAGTAACATACCGATGACAAAGGGAACAACGTATGTTGTTATGCGGTCTGACCGATAAAGATCTTCGTAGAAAATGTAGGAGCCAATATGGGCATCCAGGTCCCGCTATTGGTTATTGACCGGAGACATGTCTCGGTCATGTCTACATTGTTCTCGAACCCGTAGGGTCCGCACGCTTAAGGTTACGATGACAGTTATATTATGAGTTTATGCATTTTGATGTACCGAAGGTTGTTCGGAGTCCCGGATGTGATCACGGACATGACGAGGAGTCTCGAAATGGTCGAGACATAAAGATTGATATATTGGAAGCCTATGTTTGGATATCGGAAGTGTTCCGGGTAAAATCGGGATTTTACCGGAGTACCGGGAGGTTACCAGAACCCCCCGGGGAGCTATATGGGCCTTAGTGGGCCTTAGTGGAAAAGAGAAGGGGCTGCCCTAGATTGGCTGCGCGCCACCCTCCCTCCCCTAGTCCTATTAGGACAAGGAGAGGTGGCCGGCCCCCCTCTCTCTTTTCCCCCTCCGCGAATCCTATTCCAACTAGGATTGGGGGGGGGGGGGAATCCTACTCCCAGAGGGAGTAGGACTCTCCTGGCGCGCCAAGCTTGGCCGGCCAGCCTTCCCCCCCTCTAGTCCTTTATATACTGAGGCAGAGGCACCCCAAAAACACACAAGTTGATCCACGTGATTTATTCCTTAGCCGTGTGCGGTGCCCCCAGCCACCATAGTCCTCGATAATACTGTAGCGGAGTTTAGGCGAAGCCCTGCTGCTGTAGTACATCAAGATCGTCACCACGCCGTCATGCTGACGGAACTCTTCCCCGACACTTTGCTGGATCGGAGTCCGGGGATCGTCATCGAGCTGAACGTGTGCTCGAACTCGGAGGTGCCATAGTTTCGGTGCTTGATCGGTTGGATCGTGAAGACGTACGACTACTTCCTCTATGTTGCGTCAACGCTTCCGCAGTCGGTCTGCGTGGGTACGTAGACAACACTCTCCCCTCTCGTTTCTATGCATCACATGATTTTGCGTGAGCGTAGGATTTTTTTTGAAATTACTACGAAACCCAACAGAATCATATAGTAAGATATGATCAACACAGAGATGTTCACCATTGAAAACTACTCCATCTCACGTGATGATCGGACATGGTTTAGTTAATATGGATCACGTGATCATTTAGATGACTCGAGGGATGTCTATCTAAGTGGGAGTTCTTGAGTAATATGATTAATTGAACTTAAATTTATCATGAACTTATCATGATACTTTTTGCTTACCTATGTTGTAGATCAATGGCCCGTGCTACCGCTCCCTTGAATTTTAATGCGTTCCCAGAGAAAGCAAAGTTGAAAGATTATGGTAGCAACTACACAGACTGGGTCCGTAACTTGAGGATTATCCTCATTGCTGCACAGAAGAATTACGTCCTGGATGCACCGCTAGGTGCAAGGCCTATTGTAGGAGAAACTCCGGACGTTATGAACGTATGGTAAGCTAAATCTGATGACTACTCGATAGTTCAGTGTGCCATGCTTTACGGCTTAGAATCGAGACTTCAAAGACGTTTTGAACGTCATGGAGCATATGAAATGTTCCAAGAATTGAAGTTAATATTTCAAGCAAATGCCCGAGTTGAGAGATATGAAGTTTCCAATAAGTTCTATAGCTGCAAGATGGAGGAGAACAATTCTGTCAATGAACACATACTCAGAATGTCTGGGTACCATAACCACTTGACTCAGCTGGGAGTTAATCTTCCGGATGATAGTGTCATTGACAGAATTCTCCAATCACTGCCACCAAGCTATAAAGGCTTCGTGATGAACTATAATATGCAAGGGATGAACAAGACGATTCCCGAGCTCTTTGCAATGCTCAAGGCTGCGGAGGTAGAAATCAAGAAGGAGCATCAAGTGTTGATGGTTAACATGACCACTAGTTTTAAGAAAAAGGGCAAAGGAAAGAAGGGGAACTTCAAGAAGAATAGCAAGCAAGTTTCTGCTCCCGGGAAGAAGCCCAAGTCTGGACCTAAGTCTGAAACTGAGTGCTTCTACTACAAAGGGACTGGTCACTGGAAGCGGAGCTGCCCCAAGTATTTGGCGGATCAGAAGGATGGCAAAGTGAAAGGTATATTTGATATGCATGTTATTGATGTGTACTTTACTAATGCTCGTAGTAGCGCCTGGGTATTTGATACTGGTTCTGTTGCTCATATTTGAAACTCGAAACAGGGGCTACGGATTAAACGGAGATTGGCTAAGGAAGAGGTGACGATGCGCGTCGGAAATGGTTCCAAGGTTGATGTGATCGCCATCGGCATGCTACTTCTACATCTACCTTCAGGATTAGTTTTAGACCCGAATTATTGTTATTTGGTGCTAGTGTTGAGCATGAACATTATATCTAGATCTTGTTTGATGCGAGACGGTTATTCATTTAAATCAGAGAATAATGGTTGTTCTATTTATATGAGTAATATCTTTTATGGTCATGCACCCATGATGAATGGTCTATTTTTGTTGGATCTCAATCGTAGTGATACACCTATTCATAATATTGATGCCAAAAGATGCAAAGTTAATAATGATGGTGCAACTTATGTGTGGCACTACCGTTTAGGTCATATTGGTGTAAAGCGCATGAAGAACCTCCATGCAGATAGGCTTTTGGAATCACTTGATTATAAATCACTTGATGCTTGCGAACCATGTCTCAGGGGCAAGATGACTAAGACTTCATTCTCCAGAACAATGGAGCGAGCAACTGACTTATTGGAAATAATACATACCGATGTATGTGGTCCGATGGGTGTTGAGGCTCGCGACCGGTATCGTTATTTTTTGACCTTCACAGATGATTTGAGCAGATATGGGTATATCTACTTGATGAAACATAATTTTGCAACATTTGAAAAGTTCAAAGAATTCCAGAGTGAAGTGGAAAATCATCATAACAAGAAAATAAAGTTTCTATGATCTTATCATGGAGGCGAATATTTGAGTTACGAGTTTGTTCTTCATTTAAAACAATGTGGAAGAGTTTCGCAACTCACGCCACCCAGAACACCACAGCATAATGTTGTGTCCGAACGTCGTAACCGTAATTTATTAGATATGGTGCGATCTATAATGTCTCTTACCGATTTACCACTATCATTTTGGGGTTATGCATTAGAGACAACTGCATTCACGTTAAATAGGGTACCATCTAAATCCGTTGAGACGACACCGTACAAACTGTGGTTTGGCAAGAAACCTAAGCCGTCGTTTCCTAAATTTTGGGGTTGCGATGCTTATGTGAAAAAGATTCAACCTGATAAGCTCGAACCCAAATCGGAGAAGTGTGTCTTCATAGGATACCCAAAAGAAACTGTTGGGTACATGATGTCGCTTGAAGCTATGTCGGTATTTCCCCAAAGAGGAAGGGATGATGCAGCACAGCAGCGGTAGGTATTTCCCTCAGATATGAAACCAAGGTTATCGAACCAGTGGGAGAACCAAGCAACATAAACAGCCCCTGCACACAGATAACAAATCCTCGCAACCCGACGTGTTAAAGGGGTTGTCAATCCCTTTCGGGTACGGTGTGAGAAATTGGTTTGTGACGGGAAAAAGTTTTAATAGATTGAATAAATAGATCGCAAATAAAATAAAGTGCAGCAAAGTATTTTTGGGTTTTTGTATTAATAAATCTGAACATAAAGGCAAATAAAAATAGATCGCAAAGGCAAATAATATGAGAAAGAGACCCGGGGGCCGTAGGTTTCACTAGTGGCTTCTCTCGAGAAAAATAGCAAAGCGGTGGGTGAAAAAATTACTATTGGGCAATTGATAGAACTTAAAATACTCATGACGATATCCAGGCAATGATCATTATATAGGCATCACGTCCAAGATTAGTAGACCGACTCCTGCCTGCATCTACTGATATTACTCCACACATTGACCGCTATCCAGCATGCATCTAGTGTATTAAGTTCATGGAGAAACAGAGTAATGCAATAAGAATGATGACATGATGTAGACAAGATCTATCCATGTAGAGATAGACCCCATCGTTTTATCCTTAGCAGCAACGATACATATGTGTTGTTTCCCTTTCTGTCACTGGGATCAAGCTCCGTAAGATCGAACCCACTACAAATTACCTCTTCCCATTGCAAGATAAATAGATCAAGTTAGCCAAACAAAACCCAAATTTCGGAGAAGAAATACGAGGCTATAAGAGATCATGCATAAAAGATATAAAAGAAACTCAAATACTTTCATGGATATAAAAAGATAGATCTGATCATAAACTCAAAGTTCATCGATCCCAACAAACACACCGCAAAAGAGTTACATCATATGGATCTCCAAGATACCATTGTATTGAGAATCAAGAGAGAGAGAGAGAGAGATGAAGCCATCTAGCTACTAACTACGGACCCGAAGGTCTACAAAGAACTACTCATGCATCATCGGACAGGCACCAATGGAGGTGGTGAACCCCATCCGAGATGGTGTCTAGATTAGATCTGGTGGTTCTGGACTCTGCGGTGGCTGGATGAATATTTCGTCGACTCCCCTAGGGCTTCTGGAATATTGGGGTATTAATAGAGGAAAGAGGCAGTCGGGGGGGGGGCACCCGAGGTGGGCACAACCCACCAGGGCGCGCCTGGGCCTCCTGGTGCACCCTGGTGGGTTGTGCCTCCCTCGGGGCACCCCCGGGCGCAGCCAGGGCCCATTGTGTTCCTTTTGGCCTATAAAAATTCTCCGTAAAGTTTCATGGCATTTGGACTCCGTTTGACATTGATTTTCTGTGATGTAAAAAAACATGGAAAAAACAGCAACTGACACTTGGCACTATGTCAATAGTTTAGTACCAAAAAATGATATAAAATGACTATAAAACATCCAAGATTGATAATATAACAACATGGAACAATCAAAAATTATAGATACGTTGGAGACGTATCAGCATCCCCAAGCCTAACTCCTACTCGTTCTCGAGTAGGGAAGTGATAAAACAGAACTTTTTATGTGGAATGTTGCCTAACATGTCATATCATATTTCTTTCTTTATAGCATGGACATTTGGATTTTTATATTGTTGAAAGCAATAGTCTAGTTTCGACATGATAATTTAAATACTCAAGCATATCAACAAGCCACCATGTCTTTCAAAATATTCTGTTAACATGTGTCTTTTCTCGAGAAGTTTGGACGCACATCTGTCATGCCCTAGAGGAGCCCACTTGGGCTCCTGGTGGGGCGGAGCTGCTCTCTACTTGGTGCCAAGACCGAGCTAAGCACGACCTGTGTATCAAGACGTCTAGGGCGATCATCCTGCTTGGCCTTTGGAAACTGTGGAAACACAGAAACGCAGTAGTCTTCGACAACGCCGCCCCAAGCGTAGCCATGGTCATGCGACAGGTGGAGCAGGAGGGAAGAGCCTAGTGGAGTGCAGGTCTTGCTACCTCTTGAGCACTACGTTGGATTTCCCCGAAGAGGAAGGGATGATGCAGCAAAGTAGCATAAGTATTTCCCTCAGTTTTTGGGAACCAAGGTATCAATCCAGTAGGAGGCTACGCTCGAGTCCCTCGTACACCTAGACAAAAACAATAGCTCAACGCAACCAACGCGCTTAGGGGTTGTCAATCCCTTCACGGTCACTTACGAAAGTGAGATCTAATAGAGATGATAAATAATATTTTTGGTATTTTTGGTATAAAGATGCAAAGTAAATGAAGTAAAAGCAAAGTAAAAGCAAAGCAATAATAAAGTGATGGAGATTGATATGATGAGAAAGAGACCCGGGGGCCATAGGTTTCACTAGTGGCTTCTCTCAAGAGCATAAGTATTCTACGGTGGGTGAACAAATTACTGGTGAGCAATTGACAGAATTGAGCATAGTTATGAGAATATCTAGGTATGATCATGTATATAGGCATCACGTCCGAGACAAGTAGACTGAAACGATTCTGCATCTACTACTATTACTCCACTCATCGACCACTATCCAGCATGCATCTAGAGAATTAAGTTAAAAACAGAGTAATGCCTTAAGCAAGATGACATGATGTAGAGGGATAATTTCATGCAATATGATAGAAACCCCATCTTGTTATCCTCGATGGCAACGATACAACACGTGCCTTGCTGCCCCTTCTATCACTGGGAAAGGACACCGCAAGATCGAACCCAAAGCTAAGCACTTCTCCCATGGCAAGAACAGCCAATCTAGTAGGCCAAACCAAACTGATAATTCAAAGAGACTTGCAAAGATAACCAATCATACATAAAAGAATCCAGAGAGGATTCAAATATTATTCATAGATAGACTTGATCATAAACCCACAATTCATCGGTCTCAACAAACACACCGCAAAAAGAAGATTACATCGAATAGATCTCCACAAGAGAGGGGGAGAACATTGTATTGAGATCCAAAAAGAGAGAAGAAGCCATCTAGCTACTAGCTATGGACCCGTAGGTCTGAAGTAAACTACTCACACTTCATCGGAGGGGCTTGGATGATGATGTAGAAGCCCTCCGTGATTGATGCCCCCTCCGGCGGAGCTCCAGAACAAGCCCCAAGATGGGATCTCATGGATACAGAAAGTTGCGGCGGTGGAATTAGGTTTTTGGCTCCGTCCCGGTCGTTTGGGGGTACATGGATATATATAGGAGGAAGAAGTACGTCGGTGGAGCTTCAAGGGGCCCACGAGGCAGGGGGCGCGCCCTAGGGGGGGCGCCCCCTACCCTCGTGACCACCTTGTGGCTTCCTTGATGGAGGGTCCAAGTCTCCTGGATCTTATCTGATGAGAAAATCACGTTTCCGAAGGTTTCATTCCGTTTGGACTCCGTTTGATATCCCTTTTCTTCGAAACCCTAAAATAGGCAAAAACAACAATTCTGGGCTGGGCCTTCGGTTAATAGGTTAGTCCCAAAAATAATATAAAAGTGGAAAATAAAGCCCAATAATGTCTAAAACAGTAGATAATATAGCATGGAGCAATCAAAAATTATAGATACGTTGGAGACGTATCAGGTCTCATGAAGGGTGATTACACGGTTTGTTTGGTAGGCTAAGCACGTGGAATTTGAGTGAGTAGTTGGGTGCATGAGTTAGGCCATTAGGCCATTAGGTTGGCGTGGAGTGGAGTATGATTACGGTGTAACATGTAAGATGTAAGCTGTAACTATACCTGTGGAGGGCTTTCTTTGCCTTTTCCCCCTTTTCTATGCGTATTCGAAAAAAAAATATCAACGCTAAAATAGGCTATCCCTAGCCCATCATTCTCAACCATTGATCCATTCATGAAACACACTCGCATATTAGCTATGTCCAATACTCAAGTATGATCATATTGCCTCCTAGTTGGTGCTTTTATAAGCGAAGATGGAGACTCAAATTTAAAATAAAAATTGCATAAAGTAAAAGATAGGCCCTTCGCAAAGGGAAGTAGGGATTTGTAGAGGTGCTAGAGCTCAAAGCGAAAAACTTAGAGATAAAAACATTTTGGGAGGTGTATCCATCCCACCAACGAAAACGACTTAGAGTTCCCAATACTTTCCATTCATAGATGTATCATAGTCGGTTCCCAAACAAAAAATAAAGTTTATTCCTTTTTCCACCATACTTTCACTTTCCATGGCTAACTGTATCCATGGGTGCCCTCCATACCAACACTTTCCAAGGAATTTATTATTTGACAACATAAAGTAAATTCATTTTTCCATTTCGGGACTGGGCATCCCTAATACCTTTGCCTTACTCTCGTGCAATGACAAGTGAATAAGCACTCATCGTGAGAATAACACATCTAGCAAGGAAAATACTAGCCACCCCTCACCGCTCCACGAGTGAAACAAACACACAAAAGAGAAGTTTATTTTGAAAATTAGAGATGGCACATGCAAATTTGCTTAGAATGACAAAAGAATATCACATATAGGTAGATATAGTGGACCCATGTGGAAAACTGGGTTAAAGGTTTTTGGATGCACAAGTAGTGATCGTACTTAGTGCAAAATGATGGCTAGCAAAAGATTGGGAAGCGACCAACCAAGAAACGAATAATCTCATAAGAGAGCATTAAGCATAACTAACACCGAATAATGCACCACAAGTAGGATATAATTTCATTGCATAACTATTGACTTTCATGCTTGCATAGGGAATCACAAACCTTAACACCAATATTCTTACTAAAGCATAATTACTCATCAAGATGACTCACATATCACATCATCATATCTCAAAACTATTACTAAGAATCAAGTTTATTTTGTCCAATGATCTTCATGAAAGTTTTTATTATATCCTCCTTGGATATCTATCACTTTGGGACTAATTTTCATATGTTGCTTTTGACAAGCTCAAACAAATCTAAGTGAAGATCATGAGCATAATATTTCTTTCTCTCAAATTAATTTAAGTGAAGCAAGAGAGAATTTCTTGAAAATTTTGCTAACTCTCAAATAAATCTAAGTGAAGCAAGAGAGCATTTCTTCAAAAATACTAAGCACACTGTGCTCAAAAAGATATAAGTGAAGCACTAGAGCAAGTCCATTGCTCATAAAAATTTAACTGAAGCATAGAGAGCAATTCTAACAAGTCATGACATAATTTTGGCTCTCTCAAATAGGTGTGTATGGAAAGGGATCAAGACTTAAAGCACAAAATAAAAAAAGCAAAGACTTATATCATACAAGACGCTCCAAGAAAAACACATAGTATGTGATGAATAAAAATATAGTTTCGAGTAAAATACCGATGGTCGTTAGAAGAAAGAGGGATGCCAATCGGGGGCATCCCCAAGCTTAGTTGGTTGCTCATTTTTGGATAATAGCTTGGGATGCCGGGGCATACCCAAGCTTAGGCTCTTCTACTCCTTATTCCTTCACCCATCGTAAGATAACCCAAAACTTGAAAACTTCAATCACACAAAACTAATCAAAAGCTTTGTGAGATCCGTTAGTATAAGAATAATAAATCACTACTATAAGTGTTGTATCAAACCAATTCATATTTTGTTCTTGTATTATATCTACTGTATTCCACCTTTTCTATGGCAAAAACTCATGAAAGAAAACCATAGAGCCATCAAAATAAGCACACAACACAAAGAAAACAGAATGTGTCAAAACAGAACAGTCTGTAGCAATCTGATTATTTAGAATACTTCTGTAACTCGGAAAATTCTGAAAAATTAGGACGACCTGAGGAATTTGTATATTGATCTACTGCAATTGGAATGGGTATGTTATAGCTATCTGGTAAAAAATGAAAATTATTTTCGTGAGCGTAAATGTAGCGACCCAATCCCAATGGACCGTAGTCTCTGTGCTTAAGTGTCATCCCTGGATCGGTATTGCTGACACACACAGTACTCGAGGATTTATTGCAGAGTTCAATGACACACTTATTACATGAGTGTCTCAAAAAGAGTACTTATTACAATAATATGGCTGAAGGCCATCTAAATAAGATAACCGCGGAAGCATCAAAGATAAATGAGTCCAACCAACTCCACGGCAATACTGAGTGCATGACAACGACCTATCACACCTAAATCTTTGTCTGAAAATTCTGCAACATGATACGTTGCAGCCGTGTAGGTCAGCACATGGAATATGCTGGCAAGATAACACTATAGAGCAATGAACAAAATAATAACTATCACTACATGCATATTTGGCTGGTGGAGGCTCCATGGTTATCATTTGCATAAAGCTAATTTTTCCCTACAACAAAGGAATATATTTTATTTAACTACAAATTTTATGCCATTATTGAGAAGGTTCCTCCAACTCATTCCCAAAATAATAATTATAACCCAACAATTTCATTAAGCAAAGTGATCAGATCAAATCAATAATTCAAGTACCAGATACTCAAGATGTCCATAATCGGGGACACGGCTAACCATGATTAGTTTATACACTCTACAGAGGTTTGTGCACTTTTACCCACAAGACTCGATCTCCTCCGTTAGATTTCTCGCACTACATGATGTTTGAGAAACGGATGACCGAGACATAGTCTTTCAGAAGCATTAACTCTTTACTCTGGGTAGACAGTACCACCTACATCCCCTACATCTGCTAGCCTACCACTAAAAGAGGTCACACAACTTACTCAACTATGCCAGAGCCCATAATGGCTTGTGGCTTCACACGGAAGTTTCTAGCATGAATAATCTTATGATCCCTTTGAGCCTGGATGGCAAACCATAGGATGATCACACGGGTACTCCGGGATATTCTAGGACAACACTGGATTGCTCCAGGTGCCCGCAACCAGTCCACCCAGATGTGTATTAATGTAGTCACCTTAAGTTTCCCTTAGTTATAACTAACTCTCACATCTTTCATGAAACTCACATACCAATCCACGTCTACGAGCATAGCAAAGTAGTGCAATCATAACGCGGTAATACGCGGGGTTTAATATAAGACAATAGGTTCCTACCTCATCAACTACTTCCCAATACCCACATGTTATCAAATCCTACTCATGCAATGTTTGAGGGTTGAAACTAATGCATAAAAACTGGGTAATAAAGGGATATGATCAAAGTGTTACTTGCCTTGTTGACGATCGGAAAACCCTAGAGATTCGTAGTAGCAAGCCTCGCACTCCGGAAAGTCTATCATGAACAAACAATAGCATACATAAGCACTCAAGCATAAGATGCAAAGGTAAAACCAAAATAAAAGATCTAAACTGAAAGTTCAAGTGAAGAGCTTCGATTTGCAAAAATAATCAATCGAATCAGAGTTATGAAACTCAAACTACGATAAAAAAAAGTTCAAATTCAAATCTGCTTGAAACCAAATTTTAAATTTCCAAAATCATGTTCAAGTTGTTAATCTGGACAGAGGGGAGCAAGACGAAGATTTTGGCATTGGTTTCACTAGATTTGGATAAACGAGCAAAAAGTAGTGAGGGTTTGAAGATCAGGGACTAATCTGCAATGAAAATAATTACGAATGGGTCCCTGGCCGAAAATTAAACTAAAAAGAAAAATCTAACGAATGAACGTTCGCTAACAAAAGCTAACGAATGAATTCGTCCGTTAACTAAACGAATCGGGTGAACGCTCGCTATTTAACGAAACCTAAAATAATAAACTGAAAAAAAACAAAACCGATCTTTAAAAAAAGGCCAGGTCTTATCGGTTTATACCGGTTCAGGGAATGGAAACCGGCGGCGGCGGTGCGGTGCTCCGGCGAGGTGGCGGCAGCGGCGTTGGGTGGCGGCAGGGCTTCGCGACGCGGGGAGGCAGTGGCGCGGCGAGGCAGGCGGCGACAGCGGTGGCGCGAGGCGACGGGGTGGTGCGGCGAGGGTGGCGGCGGCGGCTGCGGCATGGGTGGCGGGATGGTGCGGTAAGGAGAAGGGGCAGCCTATTTAAAGAGGGGGAAGGCTGGCTTGGCGAGGGGGCAAGGCGGCAGGGAGGCGGAGTCGGGGCCGGACTCCGGCGGCGACAGCTTCCGGGTGGGAGTCGGACTCCCGCGCTCGGGGAAGGCGGTGGCGGCGGCCTGGGCCGGCTGGGCTTCGGCCGAGTCGGTCGAAGAGTTTTTTTTAATAATTTCACCGAAAAGGAAAAAAAATCCAAAATAAAAAAAATAAAAAATGCTAAAATCTCAAAAATAATTTTCACGGTCCTCTCCTTATATTTAGGACAACTTGAACATTTTTGGGGCTAAAATGCAATTTTTAAAAATGCAATTTTCCCTAATTTAATCAAATAAAATCTCAAATAAAAATCAAATAAAATATATTTTTATTTAAAATTAAATTTCCATTATTTCCTCTATTTGAAGAAGTCAGATTATCTTCTCTCATTATTTTATTTATTTTGAAATAATTGGAAAAATAATTTCAAATAAAATCACCTTACCAATTTTTTGAAAATTCAAAAATGGAATTTTATGGAAACCTCCAACTCTCTCAAATGGTCCTTGAGTTGCTTAAGGTCTCTAGGATAAAAAAGTCCAAATAAATCAAATTCAAAATGCTCAAAATATGGATGCATAATGACCTAATGATTAACATCCAAATTGAAAATTAGGATGTTACAATCCTACCCCCCTTAAGATGAATCTCGCCCTCGAGATTCGGGTTGGCTAGCAAATAGGTGTGGGTGGTCTTTCCGTAGGTCTTCTTCTCGCTCCCAGGTGGCTTCTTCGTCGGTATGGTGGCTCCACTGAACTCTGCAAAACTTGATGACCTTGCTACGTGTAACTCGGCTGGCAAACTCGAGAATCTTGACGGGTTTCTCCTCGTAGGTTAGATCACTCTCCAACTGAATTGCTTCCAGGGATACTGTATCTCTCAGAGGAATATCGGCCATCTCTGCATGGCACTTCTTCAACTGGGAAACGTAAAGCACATCATGAACTCCTGACAAACCTTCGGGTAACTCCAACTTGTAGGCCACTTCTCCCATATGCTCCAAAACTCGGTATGGTCCTACAAATCGTGGTGCTAACTTTCCTTTGACTCCAAATCGTTTAACTCCTCAAAGTGGTGATACATGGAAATATGCTCTGTCTCCGATTTCATAGGCTACCTCCTTGCATTTAGTGTCAGCATAACTCTTCTGCCTAGATTGAGCTACCTTCAGTCTATCACGAATCAACTTAACTTTCTCTTCAGACTCTCTGATTAAATCTGGTCTGAACAACTGACGGTATCCAACTTCATCCCACATCAATGGTGTCCTGCACCTCCTCCCATGCAAAGCTTCGAAAGGGGCCATGTTCAAACTAGCCTAGTAACTGTTGTTATATGAGAACTCTGCATAAGGTAAATTATCATCCCAACTAGATCCATAATCTAGCGCACAAGCTCTCAACATGTCCTCCAGAATTTGGTTTCTCTCTCGGTCTGTCCATCTGTCTGCGGATGAAAGGCTATACTAGACTCTAGCCTGGTACCCAAATTCTGGTGTAATTGATTCCAAAACTTTGAGGTAAACTGTGTTCCTCTATCTGATACGATGGTCCTCGGAACTCCATGCAGACATACAATCTTGGTCATATATATCTTGGCCAACTTCGCGCTCATATAAGTGGTTTTGACGGGGATAAACTGAGCCACTTTGGTCAAGCGATCTACTACTACCAAGATGGAATCATAACCTGATCGTGCCCTGGGTAATCCAGTGATGAAATCCATGCCAAGCTTATCCCACTTCCATTCGGGTTTTGGCATAGGCTAAAGTAATCCTGCTGGCTTCTGGTGTTCTGCCTTAACTCTCTGACATACGTCACACACGGCTACATACTCGACAATATCCTTCTTCATACATGTCCACCAGAAACGTTCCTTCAAATCCAAATACATCTTGGTGTTCCAAGGTGAATCGAGTATGGCGAGTCATGAGCTTCCTGAAGTATTAACTTCCTGATCTCTGGGTCATTGGGCACATAAATACGGTCCTCAAACCATAAAGTTTCGTGCTCATCCTCACGAAAACCTTTGGCCTTTCCTTTACTCATCCTTTCCTTTATCTCCACAATCTCCTTATCAGTCTTCTGGGCTTCTCGAATCTTTCCCAACAACATGGACTGAACTTCCAACGCTGCAACAAAAACTCTCGGAACTATCTCCAAACAAAGTTCTCTGAGATCGTTGGCTAACTCCTGAAGTAATCATCCAGTTATGAGAGTATTAACATAACTCTTGCGGCTCAAAGCATCTGCTACAACATTAGCCTTTCCTGGATGATAATGCAGCTTCATATCATAATTTTTATGAGCTCCAACCATCTCCTCTGCCTGAGGTTTAGCTCCTTCTATGTGAAAATGTACTTCAAACTCTTATGATCCGTGTATACATCACAACGGTTTCCAATAAGAAAATGTCTCCAGGTCTTGAGCGCATGCACTACGGCTGCTAACTCCAAATCATGCATGGCATAATTCAACTCATGAGGTCAAAGCTGACATGAGGCATATGAAACAACTCTTCCGTGTTGCATAAGTACACCTCCAAGTCCCCGGTGAGAAGTTCGCAATATACTTGGTAATCCTTGCGTATATCCGGAAGAATTAGCACTGGGGCTGTAACTAAACGTTTCTTCAACTCCTGAAAACTGGCCTCACATTCTTTGGTCCATTTGAACTTGGTGTCCTTCTTAAATAACTCCGTCATGGGTTTCACAATCTTGGAAAAATTCTCAATGAATCTCCGGTAATATCCTGCGAGTCCAAGAAAACTGTGTGTCTCTCCAACTGAGGTGTGTGCCAACCACTCAGTGACAGACTGAACCTTGGAAGGGTCTACCGCTATACCTTCTCCAGATATAACATGTCCGAGAAATCCAACTTCCTTCAACCAAAACTCACATTTGCTGAACTTGGCATATAGCTGATGTTCCCTGAGCTTCTCGAGAACCAAACGCAAATGTTCCTTGTGTTCTTCTTCATTCTTCAAGTATACCAATATATCATCAATGAACACCACAACAAACTTATCCAAGAACTCCATGAACACCTTATTCATCATGCTCATAAAGTAGGCAGGGGCGTTAGTCAAACCAAAAGACATAACAGTGTACTCATATAGCCTGTACCTTGTGGCAAAAGCTGTCTTAGGTATATCATGTTCACGGATCTTCAGCTGGTGGTATCCTGATTGAAGATCGGTCTTGGAGAATACTTTAGCTCCCTGTAGCTGGTCAAACAAATCATTGATCATTGGTAGTGCGTATTTGTTCTTGAGTATCACCTCATTTAACGCACGATAATCCACAACCATCCTTAAAGATCCATCCTTCTTCTCAACTAAGAGCACTGGGGCTCCCCATGGTGACGAGCTTGGTCGAATATAACCTTTCTCCAATAACTCCTTAATCTGCTTCTTAACTTCCTCCAGATCATTTGTAGGCATCCGATACGGTCTCTTCGATATTGGTCTGGTGCCTGGTAATAACTCTATCAAAAATTCTATATCTTGATCTGTTGGCATGCTTGGTAGTTCCTCCGGGAATACGTCGGGATAATCCTTCACAACTGGCACTTCCTCTTGAACAACTCCCGAAAGTGAATTCACTTGAGTCCTCCTTGGCGCATGCCTAGACACATACTTGATCCTTTTTCCCTCCGAGGTGGTGAGAAGTATCGACTTACTAGCACAATCGATGTTTCCTCCATACTTCGATAGCCAATCCATGCCTAGTATTATATCTAATCCTTGTGACTCCAAAAATATTAGGTCTGATGGGAAAACATGCCTACCAATGGTTAATGGCAACCAATGACACCATTGGCTGGCCAGATACTTCGCTCCGGGTGAGCTTACTAACATGGGTGACCTAAGGGCTAAGGTTGGCAATTTAAACTTGTCCACAAATCCCTTTGATATGTATGAATGCGATGCACCAATGTCAAAAAGAACAAGGGCGACAAATGACTTAATCAAAAACTTACCAATCACCGCGTCAGGCTGCTCTTCAACTTCCTCCACGTTGATGTGGTTCACCTGACCTCTGGTGAAAGGATTTGGCTTCTTCCCTTAGCTTCCATTCCCATTTCCCTTCTTTGCTTCAGGACACTCAGTGGTGTAGTGTCCAGTCTTCCCGCACTTGAAACAAGTAATGTGACTTAGATCCTTCTTGGCGGGTATAGTGGGGTTGAAACGGTTCTGACTGGTGTTTCCTCCATTCCCATTACCATTTTTAGGGCCACTGTGGTTGTGTGAACTTTCTCCATTATGAGAATGGCCTCCATGGTTATGATGGGTATGTCCTCCCGGGTTTGGGGTAAAACGTGGCTTCTGCTGAGCTCCAGAGTTGTACTTCCCCTATCCATACTTCCATTTGCGGTTCTCTATCTGTTGCTGCTTGCCTTCAATCATGAGAGCCCTGTCTATCAACTCCTAGTAGTTAGTGAATGTTGCCACCATCAACTACATACTCAGCTGATCATTCAGTCCCTCAAGAAACTTCTCCTGCTTCGCGACATCTATGGACACATCATCTGGGGCGTAGCGAGCTAACTTGCTGAACTCATCCACGTACTGGGTCACAATATGATTTCCTTGGTTTAAGTTGCGAAACTCATGCTTCTTCATGCTCATAGCTCCAGTTGTGACATGTGCGGTGCGGCATGCTTGCTGAAACTGATCCCAAGTGACATTGGCCACGGGGAAAGTGACTGTGTAGTTCTCCCAGCATGAGGCTGCGGGTCCATCCAGTTGATGTGCGGCAAAGCGCACCTTCTCAGCATCTGTGCAACCTGTGGTGGTTAGCTCCCTCCCAGTCTTACGGAGCCAATCATCTGCAACAATCGGCTCGGTGCTACAAGAGAACACCGACGGGTTTAACCTTAGAAAGCGGGCTAAGTTGTCGACCGGAGGTGGTGGCGGTGGGTGGTTGTTGTTGTTGTTGTTGCCTTGGTTCTGGACTAGCAACTGCATCAAGGCATTCTGCTGCTGGATCAACTGAGTGAGCTCTGGTGGGAAGGAAAATGCGGGGTCACGTCTCGGAGGCATCTGATAGGTTTAGAGGGGTGAGAATAGAATAGAGTGAGGTCTAAAGAGAGATTTCACTACCCATATGCACATGAGACAAACACATTCATTTCACACCACTCAATTCAAACAAGATGCATACAATCGATCTAAGCTATCGTTACAAAATCTCGTGGACTATTACTATATACATGGGAGAATACTAATGGTAATATGGTGGTCGACTAGAAATTTTGATCGGTGGAAGACTCCATGATATCTGCTCCAGCTTCGTCTTCATAATCATCATTGCTGTCGGGGTCGGAGTCTGTGTCGTCTAGTATGATGTAATCCTCTGAACGAATGTCCACTCCAGGTTTGGGATCCCCCATTAATATTCCTAGCTTCTTCTTCAGGTCTTCATTCTTCTCCAGTAGTACATCAATTTCTTCTTCATATCCATCGCGTGTAGAGTTGAGTTCTTCCTCCAGCTCCATGTTCCGGGTCATCACCTTCTTTGTGTCTATCATGTTGGCGCACATCTGGTTCTCGTAGCATCAAATGTGCTAGTTCAACTCCTGTATGTAGGGTGCAATGGATCTATCCTTCCTGGTGCGAATCATCTCCCATTGCTCATCTTGGCGTCCACATATCTGGTAGATGGTGTTCTTAAGATCCTTGTTGTACACCTCGCCGATGCGTCCCATGGCGATGTGGGCGGCCATGCTCTTTCCTAGACTCCGGGTTGGTGCATCAAAGGAAAACTCGATGGGCTCGGTAATTGGTGTAAAAGTCCTTCCTGGAACACGAACTTGAATCATCCAACGCTCCTCTTGTGGTAAAGTGGCGGTGTAGGTCCCGGTGAAGCTTGGTATGCTGATGTTCAGGTACCTAGTGACTTCCTTCAAGTGTCGTCCGAAAGGGGTGTCGTCATCCGGTTGAGTGAACTTGTTCCTTGGGTCCACCATCTATAGAGTAGAAATGGAGAAGAATTAGAATGAGTAGAGAAGAGTATCCTGTGGCTTTTCCTAGTGGTCGGGTCCTACAGTCACCGTGTGCTCTAATACCATCTTGTAGCGACTCGATCCCAATGGACCGTAGTATCTATGCTTAAGTGTCATCCCTGGATCGGTATTGCTGACACACACAGTACTCGGGGATTTATTGCAGAGTTCAATCACACACTTATTACACGAGTGTCTCAAAAAGAGTACTTGTTACAATAATATGGCTGAAGGCCATCTAAATAAGATAACTGCGGAAGCATCGAATATAAATGAGTCCATCCAACTCCACGGCAATACCGAGTGCATGACAACGACCTATCGCACCTAAATCTTTGTTTGAAAATTCTGCAACATGATACGTTGCAGCCGTGTAGGTCAGCACATGGAATATGCTGGCAAGATAACACTATAGAGCAATGAACAAAATAACAACTATCACTACATGCATATTTGGCTGGTGGAGGCTCCATGGTTATCATTTGCATAAAGCTAATTTTTCCCTACAACAAAGGAATATATTTTATTTAACTACAAATTTTATGCAATTATTGAGAAGGTTCCTCCAACTCAATCCCAAAATAATAATTATAACCCAACAATTTCATCAAGCAAAGTGATGAGATCAAATCAATAATTCAAGTACCATATACTCAAGATGTCCATAATCGGGGACATGGCTAACCATGACTATTTTATACACTCTGCAGAGGTTTGCGCACTTTTCCCCACAAGACACGATCTCCTTCGTTAGATTTCTCACACTACATGATGTTTGAGAAACGGATGACCGAGACATAGTCTTTCAGAAGCATTAACTCTTTACTCTGGGTAGACAGTACCACCTACATCCCCTACATCTGCTAGCCTACCACTAAAAGAGGTCACACAACTTACTCAACTATGCCAGAGCCCATAATGGCTTGTGGCTGCACATGGAAGTTTCTAGCATGAATAATCTTATGATCCCTTTGAGTCTGGATGGCAAACCATAGGATGATCACACTGGTACTCCGGGATATTCTAGGACAACACTAGATTGCTCCAGGTGCCCGCAACCAGTCCACCCAGATGTGTATTAATGTAGTCACCTTAAGTTTTCCTTAGTTATAACTAACTCTCACATCTTTCATGAAACTCACATACCAATCCACGTCTACGAGCATAGCAAAGTAGTGCAATCATAACGCAGTAAACCCGGGGTTTAATATAAGACAATAGGTTCCCACTCATTAGCTACTTCCCAATACCCACATGTTATCAAATCCTACTCATTCAATGTTTGAGGGTTGAAACTAATGCATAAAAACTGGGTAATAAAGGGATATGATCAAAGTGTTACTTGCCTTGCTGACGATCGGAAAACCCTCGAGATTCGTAGTAGCAAGCCTCGCACTCCGGAAACTCTATCGTGAACAAACAATAGCATACATAAGCACTCAAGCATAAGATTCAAAGGTAAAACCAAAATAAAAGATCTAAACTGAAAGTTCAAGTGAAGATCTTCTATTTGCAAATAGAATCAATCGAAGCGGAGTTATGAAACTCAAACTACGATAAAAAAAGTTCAAATTCAAATCTGCTTGAAACCAAATTTTAAATTTCCAAAATCATGTTCAAGTTGTTAATCTGGACAGAGGGGAACAAGACGAAGATTTTGGCATTGGTTTCACTGGATTTGGATAAATGAGCAAAAAGTAGTGAGGGTTCGAAGATCAGGAACTAATCTGTGATGAAAATAATTATGGATGGGTCCCTGGCCGAAAACTAAACTAAAAAGAAAAAATCTAACGAACGAACGTTCGCTAACAAAAGCTAACGAATGAATTCGTTCGTTAACTAAATGAATCGGGTGAACGCTCGCTATTTAACGAAACCTAAAATAATAAACCGAAAAAAATAAAACCGATCTTTAAAAAAATGGTCGGGTCTTATCGGTTTATACCGGTTCAGGGAAGGGAAACCGGCGGCGGCACGGTGCTCCGGCGAGGTGGCAGCAGCGGCGTCGGCGGTGGTCGGGCTTCGCGACGCGGGGAGGCGGTGGCGCGGCACAACGGTGCGGCGAGGTAGGCGGCGGCGGCGGCGACACGAGGCGGCGGGATGGTGCAGCGCGGCGGCGGCGGCTGTGGCTTGGGCGGCGGGGTGGTGCAGTGAGGAGAGGGGGCGGCCTATATAAAGAGGAGGAGAGCCTGGCTTGGGAGAGGGGGCCAGGCGCGGGGAGGAGGAGTCGGGGCCGGACTCCGGTGGTGGCGGTTTCCGGGCGGGAGCCGGACTCCCGCGCTCGGGGAAGGCGGTGGCAGTGGCCTGGGCCGGCTGGGCTTCGTCCCAGTCGGTCGAAGAGTTTTTTTTAATAATTTCGCCGAAAAGGAAAAAAAATCAAAATAATAATAAAAAAAATCCTAAAATCCCAAAAATAATTTTCATGGTCCTCTCCTAATATTTAGGAGCACGTGAACATTTTTCTGGGCTAAAATGCAATTTTGCCCTAATTTAATCAAATAAAATCTAAAATAAAAAATATTTTTATTTAAAATTAAGTTTCCATTATTTCCTCTGTTTTGAAGAAGTCATGTTATCTTCTCTCATTATTTTATTTATTTTGAAATAATTGGAAAAATAATTTCAAATAAAAATCACCTTGATCATGTTTACCAATTTTTTGAAAATTCAAAAATGAAATCTTATGAAAACCTCCAACTCTCTCAAATGGTCCTTGAGTTGCTTAAGGTCTCTAGGATCAAAAATTCCAAATTAATCAAATTCAAATTGCTCAAAATATGGATGCATCTGTACCTAATATTAAAGGGAGGAGAGTTTCATAGTTTTCCATACGTCACCCTTTTTTATCCGTTGATTTTATATTAATCATAAAAATTGACGGCTGAGATTTAAAATCTCTCTCCAATATCTAAAAAAGGAACAATCCGTGACGAGCAGCCACGTAGCGCATGTATTGACCGATCTCTATATAGGACCAATAGCTCAGACCAGCCGCCGCCTGAAACAAGCCCAGCCCACAAAAGCCAATCAAACTTGACCGATCTCGTGCTAGCTTATAACAATCGCTCGAATCTGTTGAGAGGAACGCAAGACACGGGAAAAGAAAGAATCGCTCGACGGGACTTGGAGGGTTTCATTCCAAGGGTGGGGATTGATGCCGTCGAGACCTCCTCCCCTGAGCTATCTCCCGGTGGCTGCCTCAGCGCTAGACCATCACGCGCCAGGAGTCCACTTTCAAGAAGAACGATCAGCCGGGCCGCAGTGCACACGTGAGTTATAGGTCGCTTGTCCGTAGACATCGGTGGTGGACGAAGGAGTCGAAGGGAGATGCAGAAGCTAGCAGATCGAGGGAGCCGAGAGGTGCGATCCCAAATTGTAAGGCTATTGAGCCAGCCCTTCCCTGCGGTATTGAGGTCGCCATAGCCCTCATCATCTTCACCCCGTGCCGCCGCCTGTACAAGCACGCCTCCACCGCGGGTTGCCTCCACCCAGCCGCTGTCCTTCATCCTCTTCCACGACCGAAGCTCCTCCGCCCAGCCACCGCCATTGTCCTCTTCCATCACCGGAGCTCTTCCGCCCAGCCGCTGGTCAGCCCCTTCTCTGTGGGAGCTCCTCTTCCCAGACACCGCACCGTGGGCCTTCCCAGCTCCTTCGCCTAACCGCCGGATAATTTGAGTTAGAAACTTAACCATGTAGACACAAGCTTCAACACGAACGTGTAAAGCTAGCCTAAAGCAGGCAAGCACACAACTTAATTGATGAACAATGACTTAGCGCATGCACGCGACCACCGTGTATGGCGACATGGGACACATCATGTAATGGCGCAGCGAATCCACTAGCTATGGCACGACACAAGAAGTCAGTGCATTTGCATGCACATCCAGACCAGAGGCACGACGTATCACGTGCGGTGGTAGTGCACTCGGCAAGCACATCCAGAGTTCCAGACTGAGACAAGGCACCGCCACGCGCGGCTGAAGCCGACCGTCCCAGCTTGTTAGATCGAGGCGACTCTTGGCCCTGACGCCGCTTCTCTAGGTACTTCGTCCCGCAGTGCGGCCACCTAGGCATCGACGTGTAGTACCACCTCCCGTCCGACACGACATGCCGGAAACTTGGCGCCTACTGTTGCTCCGGTGGATAGCGACGAGCATGGCACACTGTCGTCAACTTTTGAAAACAACACGGTACCGGCGTCCTTCTTCCAGCCACCATTGCCATGAGCAGACTGCATGGCTGACCACCCTCAAAAGAGCAGCGCAAGATCTATCGGCTACACGCTGCTCCGGCCAGTGGAGGAATCGAGCTGCCAATCAAGATCTTGGAGAAACATGTCTACAACCATAATGTAATATATGTTGTAGGATGCACTGCTTGATGGCTGATGTTATGTTCCATAAGACTAATTGGTGCAGCATATATGGCGCACATAGCTACATACCAGCTGATGGATCGTAGCATATCGATCTTGCATTGTGCATTGCATATCTCTTACAACCCTGAAGATTTAATGGTAAGGGATGGAGCTGAAAGAGCAACCATCTTGACATCCAGGAACTATGAAGGGGTAAGGATACCGGTCAACAGTTGAGGCAGATGTGATATTGAACCTTGTGGTTTTATATGGCTGCGAATAAGCCTGACACAAGCTACAAGGTAGACATTTTTTCTTCTAAAAAGCATATGCGGCATGCTATTCTTATGTTTCATCTGTCAACTACGTGTAATTCTTATGGTCTAATTTTTGTAGTTCTCGAGAATTGTGCATGCATTAGGAGGAAATAGCTTACTCAAAGTCGAACTCTTAGAGGTGGATCTATTAAAGCTTTACTACTCCCTCCCTTCGAAAATAAGAGCCTCAACTTTAGTACAACTTTGTAGATATTTATTTTGAGACGAAGGGAGTACCACTTAACAATCATCTAAACTAATGGTTTATTTTAATTTTTAAATGCCTTACTTGTCAATAGCCATATAATCAATTAGTGATATGTTCTTCTTGTTTGGGTTTAGTTTTTAAGTTATCATGGCCGTTTGATTCTTCGGTTTGCAGCTAGGCATTTAATTAGTGATATGTTCTACTGTGAATTCAACAATTCTTATTGTAAAGTTGACTCTATTTGTAATATTTTGGGATATTAGACATATTGAAATATTTAGGTCTGAAAAAGGTATGGTGTGCATCTTTTGGTTTATGTAAAGAGTTCCTTTTTATGCTCCTTTTTTCTAGCTCCAGTTGTGATAATGTTTACTCCGCTACACCCTACATATGTCCTGTTTCGAACTTAAGTGTTAATGGGGAGTAACTAGGTTTGTGCGTTGCAAAGTAGCACAATGTACGTTTTGTGCTTTAGTGCAAGGGGTATATTTTGATGCATGATGCCTTTTGTTATATGCTTTATATCTTTGAATAGGATTTGTTTACTTTGTGACCTACTAACTGAGATATTTTTAATAGCTTCCATTATTTGTCCATATTAAATCTATACAACCCATATTAAAAGTAATTAGGTAATGTTTCTGTGCTCGGTTATATCTTTGACCCCAATGAAAGGATTGGAATTCTAGGAACACATCTTTCAGGTTGTTTAATGCATTTTGATATAAGGTTTAATTATTATATACAACAACCAAGTTTACTCTGCATTGAGTTTATGTTTTTTCCAAATATCCGAGTAACACTATTACCACATGACTGATGTGCTCAACATCTTTTGTAGCACTAATTTATATCAAACGATTCTCTCAATGTGTAGTTATTTTTGGATTGAATTTTAGTTTCCTTAGAAAATACAACAAATGTGTGGTTGGAGGCGACAATTCATGATATTGTAGTTTTTACAAACAAAAATTGACGGATGGGGGATTTTTTTCTTTCGTTGCAACGCATGGGCATGTTACTAGTAATGACCTAATGATTAACATCCAAATTGAAAATTGGGATGTTACAGTAAAAGTTTATGTTTTTTCAGCAAGATCAAACAACTATCACCCAAGAAGATCCTAAAGGCTTTACTTGGTACAAACACTAATTAAAACATAAAAAACACAATCATAACAGTAGCATAATTGTGCTAACACTCAAAAACAGGAAGCAAAAAAACACAAATAAATTTTATTCATTGGGTTGCCTCCCAACCAGTGCTATAGTTTTACGCCCATAGCTAGGCATAAAGCAAGGATCTAAGTTTTGTCATCTTTGGTTCGAGATCCATAAGATGCCCTCATGATTGATTCATATGGTGGCCTAATTCTTGTTGTAGGAAAGTGTTCCATACCCTTCCTCAAAGGAAATTGGAACTTAATATTGCCTTCTTTCATATCAATCACGACACCGATAGTGCGTAAAAACGGTCTACCAAGAATAATTGGACAAGACGGATTGCAATCAATATCAAGAACAATAAAATCTATGGGAACATAATCCCTTTTTGCAATAATAATAACATCATTAATTCTTACCATAGGATTTTTAATAGTAGAATCCGCCAAGTGCAAATTCAAAGAACACAATTCAAGATCGGTAAGACCAAGCACATCGCATAAAGATTTCGGAATAATAGAAACACTAGCACCCAAGTCACACAAAGCAAAACACTCATAATTTTTAATCTTGACTTTGATTGTAGGTTCCCATTCATCATGTAATTTTCTGGGAATTGAAACTTCTAATTCCAATTTTTCTTCAAAAGCTTTCATCATAACATCAACAATATGTTTAGTAAAAGCTTTATTTTGTTCATAAGCATGGGGTGAATTTATCATGGATTGCAACAAAGAAATACAATCAATCAAAGAGCAAATATCATAATTAAAGTCTTTGTAATCCAAAAGAGTGGGTACATCACTAGCTAAAGTTTTGACCTCTTCAAACCCACTTCAAACCCACTAGCTGAAGAGTGGGTACATCAAGATTTTCACCCACCGAAATATTGGGACGCCTTCTACCTAAACTTGACTCTTCTCCATTCCTTTTTTCATAAATATTAACTTTACTAAACAAGGAATCAATAGAAGAAACACCAATCATTTTAAGATCTTCATCACTTTTGCGAAAGAAATCACTAGAAAACGCTTTTTCTAAAAATTATCTTTTATCTCTAAGCATAGAGGTTCTTTTCTTACTTTCATCCATATAAACATAAACAACTTTAATTGATTCGTCAACCTTAGGCAAAAAAAATTTCATCTTGAGATTTTCCACATCATGAGCAATTCTATCAACACTTCTAGACAAATCATCAATCTTACTCAACTTTTCTTCTATGGAAGTGTTGAAAACCATCTGCGTGTCGATAAATTCTTTAATATTGTTCTCAAGATCCCAGGTGTTCCTATCATTATTATAAGATTTATTTCCGTAGGAATTACCATAATTATTAGAGGTATTTCTAGGGAAAGGCCTAGGATTACAATTACCTCTATAAGCATTGTTATTGAAATTATTTCGAGAAATAAAATTCGCATCTATGGCATCACTATTTTGCTCAATCAAAGTAGACAAAGGCATATCATTAAAATCAATAGGAGCACTCTTACTAGCAACCAATTTAACAAGAGCATCAACTTTTTCACTCAAAGAAGAAATTTCTTCGACCGAATTAACTTTTTTACTAGTAGGAGCTCTTTCGGTATGCCATTGTGAATAATTTGCCATAATATTATCAAGCAATTTGGTGGCTTCACCCAAAGTAATTTCCATCAAGGTACCACCTGCGGCGGAATCTAAAATATTACGAGAAAAAAAAATTCAACCTCGCATAAATTTTTTGTATGATCATCCAAAGATTTAACCCAAGAGTTGGGAAATTCCTTAGGATCATTTTCATCCTTTCCCAAGATTGTGCAACATGCACATGTTCAAGTTGCTTGAAATTCATGATCTGGGTTCTAAGGGAAATAATTTTTGCGGGAGGAAAATACTTAGTGATAAAAGCATCTTTGCACTTATTCCAAGAATCGATACTATTGCGAGGCAAAGAAGAGAACCAAATTTTTGCAGAATCACGCAAAGAAAATGGAAATAATTTCATATTGACAAATCATTGTCCACATCTTTTTTATTTTTCATATCTCATAATTCCACGAAGGTATTAAGATGGGACACGACATCCTCATTAGGAGTACCGAGAAATTGGTCTTTCGTAAGAAGATTCAGCAAAGCAGTAATAATATCACAAGTCTCCGCACTAGTGGTGGGAGGAGCAAGTGGAGTGCCGATAAAATCATTGTTGTTGGTATTTGAGAAGTCACATAATTTGGTGTTGCACTCAAAAAATGATCTGGCAAGAAAACGGCGAACGGAAAAAGAGGGGCGAATAAAACGGCAAATTTTGTGAAGTGGGGGAGAGGAAAATGAGAGGCAAATGGAAAATAATGTAAATTGTGAGGAGATGAGATTTGTGATTAGGAACCTGGTATATGTTGAAGATCCTCCCCGGCAACGACGCCAAAAATTCCTTTTGATGTCGCTTGAAGCTACGTCGGCATTTCCCCAAAGAGGAAGGGATGATGCAGCACAATGGCGGTAGGTATTTCCCTCAGATAGGAAACCAAGGTTATCGAACCAGTAGGAGAACCAAGCAACACAATGTAAACAGCCCTGCACACAGATAACAAATCCTCACAACCCGACATGTTAAAGGGGTTGTCAATCCCTTTCGGGCACTGTCGTGGTTTTGTCACGGCAGATGTCCTGGTGAAAGGACTTAGTCGTGGAGCCATCACGATGGGTTAGCTTAAAGGGGTTAAAGAGGAACAAGGGATGCAAGGAATTATATTGGTTCGGTCCCTTACTGTGAAGGTAAAAGCCTACTCTAGTTTTGATGGAATTGCTAGGGTTTCGATGACCAGGGAGCGAATCCGCTTTGCCTGGCTCTCGAGTTATTATTTGTTGTTCGTAAACCGCCGCCTGGTCGTCCCTTTATATACACAGGTTGACGCCCGGCGGTTTGTAGAATCCCGAGGCCGACTCATCAACGTGTCCGGCTCGGTTTCTCCCCTTTCTTATCTTACAATACAAGTTACATATCATATGGCGGTTTATGTCTATAGGCCCTAAACCACCTTTGGGCCCTAGGCCTCCGTGCTAGCTCTCCTTCGTAAAGCACCATATTCCTTGTCTTCATGGGCTTCAGATATAAATAACTCATTACAGGCATAACCCGGCCCCTCCTGGCCGGTTTATACCCAGTAGTGATATTCCCAACATTAGTCCCCAGATTGATTTGAACCTGTTCATGTCAATCTTCAACACTTAGGAAAATTCCCCTTTTAGCGCCTTTGCATATCCTTGTAATCCGCCGTGACGTCATCCTCCAAGATTGTAATAAATTGCCATGACGTCACCTGTTATTAAAAATTGTATGTCTCATCTTCATTAACGAGCCTCCGACAATCGAGGCGACAGCTCTGTCACAAATCCATTTTTTGGGCTCCTCGATTTTTGCGCATGTCACTTATCCCTTCGCCTTATAAATAAGGCCGGGGGGTCCTTTTCATTCCCCCCCGTGCCTCCTCGTGTCCTCTTCTTCCTTGCATCGACCTGACCCTTGCGCGCATTCGCCGTCATCAAGCTCCGCCCTCGACCTCATCTCCGGCTGCTGAATCAACCTGAACGTACCAGAAAACCACAATGCTTCTCCGCTGTTTCAACAGCTCCGGTGAGTTCCTCTTCCTTTCCTCTATAGATCCGCTAGGGTTCGCACGAGTTCATAGAAGCTTCATGGTGTTCTACCCTTGTTCTTCATTAGATCCTACATGACGGACTTCAAACTTGATGTACTTCCGTGCGGTAGCAATGACAGTCCTTATTTTGCCTATCAAACCATGACTTTTGTGTATAAAAACCGATCTAGAACTTCACGAACTGCTCAAGCACCAACTTTTAGGTCTAATCTTTTCCTTTTTCCTCACATGTGGTAGATCCAAAATTCCAATGTGAAACCGTGAAACTTGTTTTTCCTCACTTAGTCATCTTTTTTGCTTCAGATATGTACTCTCATTGTCTGTGTAGGCGGTTTATCCTTTAGAAAATAATCTGCCATATACCATTAGCCCCCTTGCAAACCACCAATCGCTTTACCATTTATAATAGCATCAACCTCCGGTTTAACAATTTTTCATGCTTGAATACCTTTTCCTTAACCTGCTATGCTTTATGCTTGCCAACCATGAGTCTTAAACTGACATTAATCGTTTTCCAACTCTTCATTCGAAATGGCCAAACAATTTTATGCTTGTAACTGGGCCTCTTCCCGGGTTACTGAAGAGCAACTAGATGGATGCGTCAGAACTGGCGCTTTATCAAAACAAAGCGAAATCCACTGGCGAGTTCCGGGTCCAGAAAACCCTCCTACCAACAAGGATGGCGAGGTAGTGGTATTTGTTGATCATATGAGCCGTGGTTTTAAACCGCCAGGATCCAAGTTTTTTCGTGATGTGCTTGCCAGCTTCCAGATCCATGCTCAAGATATTGGACCTAACTCTGTGTCCAATATTTGCAACTTTCAAGTGTTTTGTAAGGCCTATCTGCAAGAAGAGTCGACCGTTGAATTGTTCAGGGATTTTTTCTACTTGAACCGTCGTACTGAATTTGTAGATGGGCCCAACACTGAACTTGTTGGCATTTCCATTCAAAAAAGGAAAGACGTCAGTTTCCCTCACGCCAAACATCATAGTCATCCTAAGGATTGGAACCAGACTTGGTTCTACTGTAAGGATACTTCCCCTGATGATGAGAACCCTCTCCCGGGTTATCGTGCTCACCGGCTTACCAACACACATCCATTTCCGCAACGGCTGACTGCCAAGGAACGGGCCACATATGCACCACAACTCGCCAAGCTCAGAGCTTTTATGGCTAATGGTTTAACATGAGTTGGCTTTGTTCGTTGTTGGATATCTTGGAGTATTTTACCGTTAAGCCGTCACCCCGGTTTAATGTTTGAGTACACAGGGGACTCAAAAGATTCTCAACAACATATTGATATTCAGCTAACAGAGGATGAAGTTACTGAGTCTGTTAAGAAAATACTGAATGAATCGGAGGCTGTCTGCAGCAAGACCGGGTTAAGTCCCTTCTATACTTTGAATAAACCGCCAGCTGTAAGAATTGCCTCACTCCTGCTAGTACTTGATATTCTTAACTGTGTAACCTTTTTTATAACCTCTGTCAATCTTTTAAAAGGGTGATGATTCATTTTGGAAGAAGAAACCTCAAGATAAACCGGCAAGACCCCTCGACCCAAGATGAAGGTTGTTAAGAAACCTGCCAAGAAGAAGGCAGCTGAATCCACCGGGTTGAACCTCGATGAGGACCTTGATAATCCGTAGTCAGAGGTTGAACTTGACTCTCTTGGTTAGTTTTTCATACACCTCATTGACAATGCTTATTATCAGGATGATGCTCAAGGCAGCCAAGCCGATGACGAAGAGGTAATTATCCTTTCCTCTAGTTCAGACCCTCTGCCAACACAAAAAATCCATCAAGCAATCCGGAAAGTAAGATTTTCTCACCCCTAGCTCAATTGTACCCACACTTTCTTTTGAAGAAGCAGCAACACGAAGCTCGCCGCACAACCCGGCACAACGGCCAAGTAGTCACTTCAGCCGGTTTACCGAACACTCTGGTTCGGAAACGTCAATCTAAGGTCTCACACACTTTCGATACTTCTTATCCCAAGGTAGGTTATTTCCGACAACCTCTTAATTTGTCCAATTCAAATTATCAGGGAACGCCTCATTCATCATATGGTGAGTCAACGGCCACACAGCTCCCTCCTCTTAAGACTGTTCCTGGGTAAACACTTTAAACTTAATCTTTTGATGCTTTATACTTGCGTGCTATACTAACCTTTATATATTTTCCTTTAAGAGCCAAGGCCAGACCCAACAAGAAAGCTCGGTAAATAAACCGTCTGATGACAATGTGGTTATTGAACCAGAGAGAACTCCAGAATAGGAAGGAACAAATGCTGATGTCGTGCTTGATGATCCGCCACCTCAAGGTCATGACTTTTTTGTTGAACAAGTAGACATTGACACAACAGACCATGCTGATAAATCGACCAGCCCGGTCTGAACTGATGATTAACCGTCAAGTCCAGCTAAGGCTACTGATAATTCGTCAACTCCGGTAAAGGCTGCTGATGACAAGGAAAATGACATTATGATTACTGGTGTTGGCCACACCACCCCTGGCAATCATGTTGCGTTATGAAAGCATAGTGCCAAGGAAGAGCTTTCTGCTATGGGCAAAGGCAAGTGGAGCACAAACTTGTCAAGCTACGCCCACCTCAACACCCAAGAACTTAACTTCATTCTGTTTTTTAAAACCGTGACTACGAAGCCGGTTTAGTGAATCTGATGAAGGAGCGATATGAGGTAAGTACATAATTGTTTCTCTCTTATGTCCAATTTCAAATACCAACTCCAGTAGCCCCCAAGGGCCGATTTATGATGCCAATCTAAACCGAGACTTTGTAATATCTCAATCGTGCATGCTTACCCTCCAAGGGCCGATTGACCTGTTTAAGATGAACTGGTACTTTAGAATTGTAATCTTTAACTTTTACCAATGTTACTTTGAGGAAATGTACATTAGCCCTCAAGTGCCAAGAATAATACTTGTATTGCGCTTGGGACTCGTAAAAAAATTCTGATAATCAAGCAAATAGGCATTAGCCCCCAAGTGCCAAGTGTATAACTTGTTATGTGTTTGGTACTTCAAATATTCACTGCCACCTCATAATATGTCTTCCTCTTATAGGCCGAGCTGAGCAAAAAGGAAGCCCAAACCATTGATCTTCAAGAAAATATCAAATCCCAGCAAGCAGAAACCTCCAAAGCCAAAGAGGAACTGACCAGTGCCTTAGCAGCCATGGAGAAGCTGAAGGAAACTTTTAAGAAGGAATGCGGGGATTGGGGCATAGAGAAAACCACATTGCAAAAGAGAGCTGAAGACGCTGAAGCAGCCCTTAAACCGGTGGCCGAAGAGTTGGCCGGTTTAAAGCGGTAGATAAATGCCATGACCGCTGCTGTGTTTGGTAAGTATCCTCACCTGAAGTTTTCAACATACATTATCTCATCAGTTACCGGTTTACTGATGCTCGCAATGACACAGTAACTCGCATTACCCATCTGGGCTCTGACATGCGGATCAAGCTGAAGGCTGCCTATACTCTTATAGAGCAGTTATATTCCAGAGCCCAACAGGCCATTTGCACTGCTGCTCATAACAAACCACCTCCAACTTTGATAAAGGAAACCCTTGAGAAGCTGTCAATGCTGCCTGCCCGGTTGGACGAGTTAAAAAGATCAGCTGCAAGGTCAGGTGCGCTGACTGCGCTAATCCAGGCTAAGGCATGGATACCAGATCTTGACTCGTCGGATATAGGCAGCGGCTATCCTAGCGTAAAGGAGGACGGTTCAGAGTTTAACAATGATGATCTTCGAAGGTTGACAAAGGAAATGCACCCCTTAGCGAGCAAATTGGCTAAAGAAACAGATCTCTCTCACTATCAGCCGGTTTATGATTCTGATCATAAAAGACTTCCTGCGCCAACACATGATGTAGAAGATCTTATTCCGCCAATCCGTAAGCACACCTATGCCCCTGATGTTGACCCCTCCTACCTTATAAGCGATGAAGTTGTGTTCCAAGCCTTAACTGGAATCGATTGGGCAACCATTGACTTCCAGCCACTGGGTAGAGAGGAGGAGGATGCACCAGCGCAAGACGATCCACAACCTTCAAGTCAGCCTGGTGACGAGTCATGATCCGGAGGCCAGTTTAGCCTTCTGCGTACTGCCACACTTGCTGAAAACAATTATTCTTTTTGGGCATTAAAGCGCATTGTAATAGGCTAGTTCAAAATACTTGGTCTGCTATGACATCACGCATATTTATGTTGCCTGATACTGTTAATCCATCATGCTTTAGGATATATTATGTTCATAATCCGTAGCGGTAAACTGTTCCTGCATACAAGAAGTTGAAAGTGTCCTGGCGGTTTACTGCAGGACGGGTCATGATGCCCAAATATATAGCCGGTGTTTATAACCAAGGCTGTACTTTGAAAATAATCAAAGATGAAAGAGATGATATCTGTGATATTGAATCACACTTTTGGTTGACAAACTTTTTGTATAGTAAGAGTGATAACCTCAATCCTGAGTATTGATACCTCCTTCCATGTTTTGCCGGTTTATGATAAAACCGTACCGGGTTATAACAAACACCGGTTTATCCATATATAATGCTGGTGACTTGTAGTCAAAACGAGACCGGGTCAATAAACGTCGGATTATAACTGATCATGTACTTGCAACTTATCATTGAAAGCCAACCCGGGTCAATAAATGTCGGTTTATCATAAGATATTATGAATCTCACCAAAGGAGAAAAAACTTGAAAAATAAAAACATAAAAAGAATATGCAAGGCTTTTCATGGGCTGCCAGGCCACTGAGTTAAACCATTTTTCGAAGCCTTTTAAGATGGACCTCACATTAACCAATCGCCGTTTTAACTTTGACAAGTTCAGGGTCTATGAGATTGACTTGTCAAACGTTCGGCGGGTCATACCAGGATTACCTAGACGGAGTGGCTTACTTAAAAAGGCAAGATAACCTGGGGTTTTAGGCGAATACACCTAGCTTCCAAGCCTGGCTTGATAGCCTATTACAAGGGTGTAGACTTATTTGTTCTCTGAGAAACAAAGAGCCCCCGAGCAATATTTTGAGCTATGCTCAGTGGGTGCCTATGTTTGACTTGTGCTTTTGCAACACTCTCTTTGGCCCCATGTGATTTACTTTTGGCCTTAAGCCGATCAAGAGGTGTAGCTATGGTTCAAATACAACCAAGCCCCCAAGTGATTTCCCTGGTGGCCTTATGCTGATCAAGAGGTGTAGCTATGGTTCGAATACGACCAAGCCCCCAAGTGACTTATATATATATGGCTTTATAAGCCGGATCAATGGGTAAATAGAACTCTGCTTTATAAACAGAAGCCCCCATGTAATCACACATGATGTAAGAAAAACAACAGAGACCCTGATTTAGCTGAGGCTCTGATTTATTATATTGATCATAATATATACATTGTGATAACTATGTACATAAGAAGAGCTTGTGGCTCAAGTATAGTAAGGCCGAAGATGAGCTATATTCCACGGCCGTTGGGTCTCCTCCTCCGATTTACGTGAGTCTTTGTGCTCTCGAACATCAATAAGGTAGTATGATCCGTTGTGCAGATTTTTGCTGACCACAAAAGGTCGTTCCTAAGGTGGGGAAAACTTGTGCATATCAGGCTGATCCCGGATGAGCCAGAGCACCAGATCGCCTTCCTGAAAAGTTCTGGTTTTAACCCAATGGTTGTGATAACAACGCAGGTCTTACTGGTAAATCACCGAATGAGCCGCTGCAATATCACGCTCCTCATATAACAGGTCTAGTGAATCCTTACATGCTTTCTCATTATCAGCTTCCACATAGGCCGCCACACGGGGCGAGTCATGATGGATGTCACTAGGGAGAACCGCGTGTGCTCCATAGACCATGAAGAAAGGTGTATAACCCGTAGATCTGTTTGGTGTGGTATTGATGCTCCATAACACAGAACGTAACTCCTCCACCCAACAACCCGGTGTCCGCTTTAAAGGAACCATAAGCCGGGGCTTGATGCCTCTCAAAATCTCTTGATTGGCTCTCTCAGCTTGACCATTAGATTGGGGGTGAGCTACTGATGACACGTCAAGTCGGATGTGCTCACGTTGACAAAATTCTTCCATAACACCCTTGGACAGATTAGTTCCATTATCCATTATGATGATGTGTAGAAAACCAAAACGGAAGATCACCTTTTTGATGAATTGAACCGCTGTAGCTACATCACACTTACTGATTGGCTCTGCCTTCACCCACTTGGTGAACTTATCAACCACCACCAGAAGGTGGGTCTTCTTGTCTTTAGACCGCTTAAAGGGCCCAACCATATCCAGCCCCCAAGTTGCAAAAGGCCAAGTGATTGGAATCGTCCTTAATTCTTGAGCCGGAACATGAGCGCGGCGTGCAAACTTCTGACAACCATCACACCTCTTTACCAAATCCTCAGCATCAGCATGAGCCGTCAACCAATAGAAGCCGTGACGAAAAGCCTTAGCTACCAAGGATCTTGAACCGGCGTGGTGACCACAATCTCCTTCGTGGATCTCATGTAAAATTTCACAGCTTTCTTGAGGAGACACACAATGCTGAAACGCCCCTGTTACACTGCAATAATGTAACTCCCCATTGATAATGGTCATTGACTTGGATCGCCGGATTATCTGTCTGGCCAAGGCTTCGTCCTCCAGTAACTCGCCCCGGTTCATATACGCCAAGTATGGGACCCTCCAATTCGGGATAACATGAAGAACTGCCACTAACTGAGCCTCCGGGTCAAGAACAACCAAATCCTCCTCCGTAGGTAACTTGACCCACAGGTTATGCAAAACATTCAGAAAAACATTGGGTGGAACCGGTTTACGTTGGGAACCCAAACGGCTTAAAGCATCCGCCGCTTCATTCTTTCGCCGGTCCACATGGTCGACTTGATAGCCCTTGGAATGACCTGCAACAATATCTACTTCCCAACGATATGCTGCCATGAGTGGACCCTTGGAATCCCAAGTGCCATATACTTGTTGAGCTACCAGGTCTGAGTCACCAAAGCACTTAACCCGGCTTAAATTCATCTCCTTAGCCATCTGAAGACCATGGAGCAAGGCCTCATATTCAGCTGCATTGTTAGTACAAGGAACATTAAACGGAGAACATAAAAAAACTTATCACCTCGTGGGGAAGTTAATACGACTCCAGCCCCTGATCCCTTCAATTGTCTGGACCCATCAAAATAGATAGTCCAATAAGTGTTATCTGGCTTTTCCTCCGGTGTCTGCAACTCTGTCCAGCCGTTGATGAAATCCACAAGTGCTTGGGACTTGATTGCTATGCGAGGCATATATTTTAACCCGTGAGGTCCAAGCTCAACGGCCCATTTGGCAACCCGGCCAGTTGCTTCCCTGTTTTGGATGATACCCCCCAAGGGGGCAGAACTGACCACAGTGATAGGATGACCCTGAAAATACTGCTTGAGCTTCCGGGTTGCGATGAAAACTCCATACACCAGTTTCTGCCAATGTGGGTACCTCTTCTTGGACTCAATAAGCACCTCACTGATATAATAAACCGGTCGTTGAACCGGATACTCCTTTCCGGCCTCCTTGTGCTCCACAACAATAGCCACACTAATAGCTCGGGCATTAGAAGCCACATATAACAACAAGGGCTCTTTATCAACAGGAGCAGCAAGGATAGGCGGCTCAGCTAGCTGCCGCTTTAAACTTTCAAAGGCTTCATTGGCAGCATCACTCCAGACGAAATGGTCTGTCTTCTTCATCATCTAATATAGAGGGATTGCCTTTTCTCCCAAACGGCTGATAAACCAGCTCAATGCTGCAATACGACCCGCCAGACACTGAACATCGTTAATACATGCCGGTTTAGCCAGAGACGTAATAGCTTTGATCTTCTCCCGATTAGCTTCAATGCCCCTGTTAGACACCATAAAACCCAAGAGCTTGCCTGCCGGTACACCAAAGACACAATTGGCCAGATTAAGCATCATCTTATAAACCCGGAGGTTATCAAAAGTCCCTTCAAGTCATCTATCAATGTTTCCTCCTCTCTGGACTTTACCACAATATCATCCACATAAGCATGAACATTGCGCCCAATCTGATTATGAAGACAATTCTGTACACAGCGATGATAAGTCGCCTGGGCACTCTTGAGCCCAAAAGGCATAGATACATAGCAGACGGCTCCAAAGGGAGTTATAAAAGCTGTCTTCTCCTGGTCCTTAACTGCCATTTTGATCTGATGATAACCAGAATAAGCGTCAAGAAAACACAAATGGTCACAACCCGTCGTAGCATCAATGATTTGATCAATACGAGGGAGAGCAAAGGGATCAGCTGGAGAGGCCTTCTTCAAATCTTTGTAGTCCACACACATACACCAAGTGCCATTCTTCTTAAGTACCAGCACCGGATTAGCTAGCCACTCAGGGTGAAACGCTTCCACAATAAACCCCACTGCCAAAAGTCGGGCTACCTCCTCACCAATAGCCTTGCGCCTTTCTTCATTGAAGCGGCGGAGAAACTGCCTGTCCGCTTTAAACTTAGAATCTATATTAAGAGTGTGATCAGTGAGTTCCCTCGATACACCTGGCATATCAGAAGGTTTCCATGCAAAGATGTCCCGGTTCTCACAGATGAACTCAATGAGCGTGCTTTCCTATTTCGGATCCAGATTAGCGCTGATGTTGAACTGCCTGGATGAATCGCTAGGAACAAAGTCAACTAGCTTAGTCTCCTCAGCCGATTTAAACTTCAAAGCCAGATCATGCTCTGTAGTTGGCTTTTTCAGAGAAGTCATATCTGCCGGATCAACATTGTCTTTGTAGAACTTCAACTCCTCTGTTGCATAGACCGACTCAGCATAGGCCGCATCACCTTCTTCACGTTCCAAAGCAATCTTCCGGCTCCCATGCACTGTGATGGTCCCCTTATGACCCAACATCTTAAGCTGCAGATAAACATAACAGGGCCTTGCCATGAACTTAGCATAAGCCGGCCGTCCAAACAGGGCATGATATGGGCTCTTGATTTTCACCACTTCAAAAGTCAATGTTTCTAACCTTGAATCATGATCATCTCCAAAAGCAACCTCTAGAGCTATCTTACCAAGTGGGTACGCCAATTTACCAGGCACCACACCATGAAAAACAATGTTCGGTGGTTTAAAAAATTTATCTGCCAACCCCATGCGACGGAAGGTTTCATAGTAAAGGATATTGATACTGCTCCCTCCATCCAAGAGTACCTTGGTGAAGTACCCCCCAACCTGAGGTGCCACCACTAATGCCAGGTGACCCGGATTATCAACCCGGGGTGGATGATCCTCTCGACTCCACAAAATGGGTTGTTCAGACCGGCGCAGATAACGGGGTATTGCCGGTTCAACGGAGTTTACTGCCTTTTTATGAAGCTTCTGATCGCGCTTACACAAACTAGTGGTGAAGACATGGTACTGCCCACTATTCAACTTCTTCGGATTACTCTGATAACCCGATTGTTGTTGCTGCTGACTCCCCTGATGATTATAACCTCCCTGGTTGCCCTGCCTGCCTTGATTGCCATGTCCGGTTTGGTTGCCTTGGAATCCTGAACCGGAGTTGCCTCCACGATAACCCGGCCCATGAGAACCGCCTCCTGAACCGCCGGGTGGTCCATGGTCGTATTGGAACATATTCGAATTTTTAAACTCCCGCATGATAAAGCAATCCTTCCAAAGGTGCGTAGCTAGCCTTTCTTGCGACCCGTGCTTTGGGCAAGGCTGGTTTAACAGGCGCTCAAGATTGGGACCTGATCCTCCACCCCGCCGGGGCGGTTTACCCTTACGGTGCTAACCATTATCCTGGGTGTTGGTGTCAGCCACAAAGTCCAAGCTATTATCTGCCTTGCGCTTACCGTTGTTCCCATGACCCGTCGGGTTATGCCGCTGCCCCTTGGCACTGCCATTCTTCTTTCCCTTCCCCGTCTTTTCATCCTCAGACTCAGGGCCCTTGGTACTATGCGAATCGGCATACTTAACCAGAGCTGCCATAAGCGCTGCCATGTCATTGCAGTGATACTTGAGCCTTCCCAACTTTAGTTTCAAAGGCGTAAAACGACAATTGCCTTCCAACGTTAAGACTGCCGTATCAGCATTGATGCAGTCCGATGAATGCAAAATAGCCGAGACTCGTTTTACCCAATGGGTTGTAGACTCCCCCTCCTCTTGAACACAGGCGGCTAAGTCCATGATTGTATGGGTTGCTTGCACGTATATTTGAAATTCTGGATAAATCGGCTTTTTAACTCAGCCCATGACCCAACGGAGTTAGCTGGTAAACTTTTCAGCGAGGTACGAGCCATTCCTTCTAGCATCATGGTGAAGTACTTAGCACATGCCGTGTCATCCACGTCCAGCATCTCCATCGCCATCTCATAGCTCTCGACCCAGGATTCGGGGGGTAAATCGGTAGTATAATTAGGCACCTTACGAGGACCCGATGTCTACTACACAACCTTCTTCTTGTAGACGTTGTTGGGCCTCCAAGTGCAGAGGTTTGTAGGACAGTAGCAAATTTCCCTCAAGTGGATGACCTAAGGTTTATCAATCGGTAGGAGGCGTAGGGTGAAGATGGTCTCTCTCAAGCAACCCTGCAACCAAATAACAAAGAGTCTCTTGTGTCCCCAACACACCCAATACAATGGTAAATTGATAGGTGCACTAGTTCGGCGAAGAGATGGTGATACAAGTGGTATATGGATAGTAGATATAGGTTTTTGTAATCTGAAAATATAAAAACAGCAAGGTAGCAAGTGATAAAAGTGAGCACAAACGGTATTGCAATGCTAGGAAACAAGGCCTAGGGTTCATACTTTCACTAGTGCAAGTCCTCTCAACAATAATAACATAATTGGATCCCATAACTATCCCTCAACATGCAACAAAGAGTCACTCCAAAGTCACTAATAGCGGAGAACAAACGAAGAGATTATGGTAGGGTATGAAACCACCTCAAAGTTATTCTTGTCACAAACAGCCCTAGAGTTCGTACTAGAATAACACCTTAAGACACAAATCAACCAAAACCCTAATGCCACCTAGATACTCCAATGTCACCTCAAGTATCCGTGGGTATGATTATACGATATGCATCACACAATCTCAGATTCATCTATTCAACCAACACAAAGGACCTCAAAGAGTGCCCCAAAGTTCTACTAGAGAATCACGACGAAAACGTGTGCCAACCCCTATGCATAGGTTCATGGGCGGAACCCGCAAGTTGATCACCAAAACATACATCAAGTGAATCACGTGGTATCCCATTGTCACCACAGATACGCACGACAAGACATACATCAAGTGTCCTCAAATCTTTAAAGACTCAATCCGATAAGATTACTTCAAGGGGAAAACTCAATCCATTGCAAGAGAGTAGAGGGGGAGGAGAAACATAAGATCCAACTATAATAGCAAAGCTGGCGATACATCAATATCGTGCCAAATCAAGAACACGGGCGAGAGAGATCAAACACATAGCTACTGGTACATACCCTCAGCCCCGAGGGAGAACTACTTCCTCCTTGTCATGGAGAGCACCGGGATGATGAAGATGGCTACTGGAGAGGGATTCCCCCCTCTGACAGGGTGCCGGAATGGGTCTAGATTGGCTTTCGGTGGCTACGGAGGCTTCTGGCGGCGGAACTCCCAATCTATTGTGCTCCTCGATAGTTTTAGGGTGCGTGGGTATATTTGGGTGAAAGAGATACATCAGGGGAGCCACGAGGGGCCCACGAGGGTGGAGGGCGCGCACCCCTACCTCGTGGCTCCCTCGTTCCTTTCCTGATGTGCACTCCAAGTTTTTCCGGTAGCTTTCCTTCCAAAAATAACTTCTGAAGTTGGTTTCATTCCATTTCGACTCCGTTTGATATTCCTTTTCTTCGAAACACTGAAATAGGCAAAAAACAACAATTTTGGGTTGGGCCTCCGGTTAATAGGTTAGTCCAAAAATGATATAAAAGTGTATAATAAAGCCCATAAACATCCAAAACAGTAGATAATATAGCATGGAGCAATAAAAAATTATAGATACATTGGAGACGTATCAGCATCCCCAAGCTTAATTCCTGCTCGTCCTCGAGTAGGTAAATGATAAAAACAGAATTTTTGATGTGGAGTGCTACTTGGCATAATTTCAATGTAATTATTCTTAATTGTAGCATGAATATTCAGATCCGAAAGATTCAAGACAAAATTTAGACATAAAAAAAATAATACTTCAAGCATACTAACTAAGCAATTATGTCCTCTCAAAATAACATGGCCAAAGAAAGTTCATCCCTACAAAATCATATAGTTTAGTCATGCTCCATTTTCATCACACAAGAATGCTCTCATCATGCACAACCCCGATGACAAGCCAAGCAATCGTTTCATACTTTAGTAATATCAAACCTATAAACTTTCGGGCAATATATGAGCGCGAGCCATGGACATAACACTATGGGTGGAATAGAATAATGATGGGGTTATGTGGAGAAGACAAAAAGGAGAAAGTCTCACATCAACGAGGCTAATCAATGGGCTAGAGCTATAAATGTATGAAAGCTCAACAAAAGAAACTAGTGGCTATGCATCCAACTTGCTTGCTCATGAAGACCTAGGGCACTTGAGGAGGCCCATTGTTGGAATATACAAACCAAGTTCTATAATGAAAAATTCCCACTAGTATATGAAAGTGACAAAACAAGAGACTCTCTAACATGAAGATTATGGTGCTACTTTGAAGCACAAGTGTGTCAAAGGATAGTAACATTGTCCCTTATCTCTTTTTCTCTCTTTTTTTGGGCCTTCTCCCTTTTTTATGGCCTTTCTCTTTTATTTGGGCCTTTTCTTTTTTATGGCCTTTCTCTTTTTTTATTCCTCACTTGAGACAATGCTCTATGAATGATGGTTATCACACTTCTATTTATTTACAACTCAATGATTACAACTCGATACTTAGAACAAGATATGACTCTATATGAATGCCTCCGGCGGTGTACCGGGATAGCAATGATGCATGAGTGACATGTATGAAAGAATTATGAATGGTGGATTTGCCACAAATATGATGTCAACTACATGATCATGCAAAGCAATATGACAATGATGATGCGTGTCATAATAAACGGAATGGTGGAAAGTTGCATGGCAATATATCTCGGAATGGCTATGGAAATGCCATAATAGGTAGGTATGGTGGCTGTTTTGAGGAAGATATAAGGAGGTTTATGTGTGAAAGAGCGTATCATATCACGGGGTTTGGATGCACCGGCGAAGTTTGCACCAACTCTCAATGTGAGAAAGGGCAATGCACGGTACCGAAGAGGCTAGCAATGATGGAAGGGTGAGAGTGCGTATAATCCATGGACTCAACATTAGTCATAAAGAACTCACATACTTATTGCAAAAATCTACAAGTCATCAAAAACCTCGGCACTACGCGCATGCTCCTAGGGGGATAGATTGGTAGGAAAAGACCATCGCTCGTCCCCGGCCACCACTCATAAGGAAGACAATCAAATAACACCTCATGTTTCAAATTTGTTACATAACGTTTACCATACGTGCATGCTACGGGACTTGCAAACTTCAACACAAGCACTTCTCAAATTCACAACTACTCAACTAGCACGACTTTGATATTATTACCTCCATATCTCAAAACAATCATCAAGTATCAAACTTCTCTTATCTATACCTACTGTTAAAGGGAATAGATATTCTTGGTTCGGTTTAGTACTTGTTGATTTTTGTCTTAGGTACTTGTACGTTGATGGGCTTCTATGGGCTAATTAAATGAGGAATTTGAGGTAAAAAGGTAGGATAATTAAACAGAAGGATTTGTAGGCTTCAATGGTGGAGCTACTAAATTAGAAAAAAGGAAGAATTTGATTCCCGACAAAAATGGGTGAGGACGTCATGGTAATTAATAAAAGAATTATACTTAAATGGAATTAGTGAGATTATGCCCAGCAAAGAAAATATGAGCATGGCTAAATTGCATCATATTTTTTATGTTCATTTTGTAGAAGGATGTTGCGTTGCAGCATGTTCTTCGTAGTGAATCCGGTGCTATGGCACATTATGGTTGCACAAAATAACAAATTTTCCCGTTGCAACGCACTGGCATATGTGCTAGTAGTATTCAATGCACTTATATGAAAGTTTTTACTAATCTTGAATACCTAGCATATTAGGATTAAGCACATTACCATGCTGTTTAAGACTCTCAAAATAATCTAAGTGAAGCATGAGAGTTCATCTATTTCTTCAAAATAAAACTACCACCATGCTCTAAAAGATATAAGTGAAGCACTAGAGCAAATGACAAACTACTCCGAAAGATATAAGTGAAGATCAATGAGTAGTCGAATAATTGTGCAACTATGTGAAGACTCTCTAACATTTAATAATTTCATATCTTGGTATTCTATTCAAACAGCAAGCAAATCAAAATAATATGACATTCTAAGAATGACAAACATCATGTGAATAAGCAAAAACTTAGGATCAACCGAAACTAACCGATAGTTGTTGAAGAAGAAAGGTGGGATGCCAACCTGGGCATCCCCAAGCTTAGATGCTTGAGACTTCTTGAAATATTATCTTGGGATTCCTTGGGCATACCCAAGCTTGAGCTTTTGTGTCTCCTTAATTCCTCTCACATCACGGTCTCCCTAAATCTCAAAAGCTTCATCCACACAAAACTCAACAAGGACTCGTGAGATAAGTTAGTATAAACCATTGTAAAAACCTTATCATACTCTACTGTAGCAAATCACTAAAATTATTATTCAACATTTCATACTAAATGCCTCTGCATGTTTAATATTCCTATCGTCAAATAGACTCATTAAAGAAGCAAACATATGCAAACAATGCAAACATAAACAGCAATCTGCCTAAACAGGACAGTATGTAAAGAGTGCAGCAAGATCCATACTTCCCTAACTCCAAAAATTATGGAAGAAAATTACAACTGTAGTAAATTTATCATATCTTAATATGCAAAATGTTTCAACATTTTATCACATTCTGACTTTACTAGGGAATTATTGCAACAGCGGTAAACTTTCTGTTTTCAAACAGCAACATGTGGACTTCTAAAATAGGCATAGTAAAGGCTATCAATGTCACTTTTATTGAAATAAAAGATGCAAAACATTGTTCTAAATAACAGCAAGAAAATCTTATCAAAATAAATTGATGCTCCAAGCAAAACACATATCATGTGGTGAATAAAAATATATCTCCAAGTAAAGTTACCGATGAACAAAGATGAAAAAGGGGATGCCTTCCGGGGCATCCCCAAGCTTAGGCTCTTGTCTATCCTTGAATATTACCTTGGGGCGCCTTGGGCATCCCCAATCTTAGGCTCTTGCCACTCCTTATTACATAGTCCATCGAATCCTTACCCAAAATTTGAAACTTCACAACACAAAACTTAACAGAAAACTCGTAAGCTCCGTTAGTATAAGAAAATAAATCACCACTTCAAGGTACTGTAATGAACTCATTATTTATTTATATTGGTGTTAAACCTACTGTATTCCAACTTCTCTATGGTTTATAAACTATTTTACTAGCCATAGATTCATCAAAATAAGTAAACAACACATGAAAAACAGAATCTGTAAAAAACAGAACAGTCTGTAGTAATCTGGATCAAACGTATACTTATGGAACTCATAAAATTCTCAAATAAATTGCTGGACCTGAGGAATTTATCTATTAATCATCTTCAAAAAGAATTAACTAAATAGCACTTTCGAAATAAAGATGGCAGCAATTCTCGTGAGCACTAAAGTTTCTTTTTTTTACAGCATGATCGCAAAGACTTCCCCCGAGTCTTCCCAAAGGTTCTACTTGGCACAAACACTAATTAAAAACATAAAACCACATCTAAACAGAGGCTAGATGAATTATTTATTACTAAGCAGGAGCAAAATCAAGGAACAAAAATAAAATTGGGTTGCCTCCCAACAAGCGCTATCGTTTAACGCCCCTAGCTAGGCATGATGATTTCAATGATGCTCACATAAAGGATAAGAATTGGAACATAAAGAGAGCATCATGAAGAATATGACTAGCACATTTAAGCCTAACCCACTTCCTATGCATAGGGATTTTGTGAGCAAACAACTTATGGGAACAAGAATCAACTTGCATAGGAAGGTAAAACAAGCATAACTTCAAAACTTTAAGCACATAGAGAGGAAACTTGATACTATTGCAATTCCTACAAGCATATATTCCTCCCTCATAATAATTTTAAGTAGAATCATGAATGAATTCAACAATATAACCAGCACCTAAAGCATTCTTTTCATGATCTACAAGCATAGAAATTTTATTACTCTCCACACAAGCAAAATTCTTCTCATGAATAATAGTGGGAGTAAACTCAACAAAATAATTATCATGTGAGGCATAATCCAATTGAAAACTAAAATCATGATGACAAGTTTCATGGATATCATTATTATTTATAGCATACAAGTCATCACAATAATCATCATAGATAGCAACTTTGTTCTCATAATCAATTGGAACCTCTTCCGGAATAGTGGATTCATCACAAAATAAAGTCATGACCTCTCCAAATCCACTTTCATCAATATAATAATCATAAATAGGAGGCATGCTTTCATCATAATAAATTTGCTCATCAAAGCTTGGGGGACAAAAAATATCATCTTCATCAAACATAGCTTCCCCAAGCTTGTGTCTTTGCATATCATTAGCATCATGGATATTCAAGGAATTCATACTAACACCATTGCAATCATGCTCATCATTCAAATATTTAGTGCCAAATATTTTAATGCACTCTTCTTCTAACACTTTGGCACAATGTTCCTTTCCATCGTACTCACGAAATATTTTAAAAGCGAAGCATATGAGAGAAACTCAATTCCATTTTTTATAGTTTTATTTTATAAACTAAACTAGTGATAAAACAAGAAACTAAAAGACTCGATTGCAAGATCTAAAGATATACCTTCAAGCACTCACCTCCCTGGCAATGGCGCTAGAAAAGAGCTTGATGTCTACTACACAACCTTCTTCGTGTAGACGTTGTTGGGCCTCCAAGTGCAGAGGTTTGTAGAACAGTAGCAAATTTCCCTCAAGTGGATGACCTAAGGTTTATCAATCCGCAAGAGGCGTAGGATGAAGATGGTCTCGCTCAAGCAACCGTGCAACCAAATAACAAAGAGTCTCTTGTGTCCCCAACACACCCAATACAATGGTAAATTGTATAGGTGCGCTAGTTCGGCGAAGAGATGGTGATACAAGTGGTATATGGATAGTAGATATAGGTTTTTGTAATCTGAAAATATAAAAACAGCAAGGTAGCAAGTGATAAAAGTGAGCACAAACGGTATTGCAATGCTAGGAAACAAGGCCTAGGGTTCATACTTTCACTAGTGCAAGTCCTCTCAACAATAATAACATAATTGGATCACATAACTATCCCTCAACATGCAACAAAGAGTCACTCCAAAGTCACTAATAGCGGAGAACAAACGAAGAGATTATGGTAGGGTATGAAACCACCTCAAAGTTATTCTTCCAATCAATCCGTTGGGCTATTCCTATAAGTGTCACAAATAGCCCTAGAGTTCATACTAGAATAACACCTTAAGACACAAATCAACCAAAACCCTAATTTCACCTAGATACTCCAATGTCACCTCAAGTATCCGTGGGTATGATTATACGATATGCATCACACAATCTCAGATTCATCTATTCAACCAACACAAAGGACCTCAAAGAGTGCCCCAAAGTTCTACTTGAGAATCACGACGAAAACATGTGCCAACCCCTATGCATAGGTTCATGGGCGGAACCCGCAAGTTGATCACCAAAACATACATCAAGTGAATCACGTGGTATCCCATTGTCACCACAGATACGCACGGCAAGACATACATCAAGTGTTCTCAAATCTTTAAAGACTCAATCCGATAAGATTACTTCAAGGGGAAAACTCAATCCATTACAAGAGAGTAGAGGGGGAGGAGAAACATAAGATCCAAGTATAGTAGCAAAGCTTGCGATACATCAAGATCGTGTCAAATCAAGAACACGGGTGAGAGAGATCAAACACATAGCTACTGGTACATACCATCAGCCCCGAGGGAGAACTACTCCCTCCTCGTCATGGAGAGCACCGGTATGATGAAGATGGCCACCGGAGAGGGATTCCCCCCTCCGGCAGGGTGCCGGAACGTGTCTAGATTGGCTTTCGGTGGCCACAGAGGCTTCTGGCGGCGGAACTCCCGATCTATTGTGCTCCTCGATAGTTTTAGGGTACGTGGGTATATATGGGTGAAAGAGATACGTCAGGGGAGCCACGAGGGGCCCACGAGGGTGGAGGGCGCGCCCTAGGGGGGGTGGGCGTGCCCCCTGCCTCGTGGATCCCTTGTTCCTTTCCTGACGTGCACTCCAAGTTTTTCCGGTAGCTTTCCTTCCAAAAATAACTTCTCCAGTTGGTTTCATTCCATTTCGACTCCGTTTGATATTCCTTTTCTTTGAAACACTGCAATAGGCAAAAAATAGCAATTCTGGGCTGGGCCTCCGGTTAATAGGTTAGTCCAAAAATGATATAAAAGTGTATAATAAAACCCATAAACAACCAAAACAGTAGATAATATAGCATGGAGCAATCAAAAATTATAGATACGTTGGAGACGTATCAGGACCCTTGAAATCCTTGGGTAGTCGCACATTACGTAAGGCTGGTGTGAGACACGGCACCCCCAAAGAACTAAAAACCACACCTGGTTCCATTGAAGTGGTCGGACGAACCGGAGTAAGCTGACGAGCCGCGTATTGCGCTCCTAACTCGGCTTCTCGACGTGCTCGACCGTGATCCACCACATCATGGGCATTAGCACCGCCAGCCGCCGGGTTATGCCCTGACGGCAGATTACGGTTTCGTGCACTGCTTGATATAGTCGGTTCAGCAATATGCCTACTGTAGCTCCGACTTGGGCGGGGGGTGGAATGAATCCTCTCACGACTGTATGAATAAGCCTGCTGTTGGGTTAAAGCTGTCTGAAGGAGCTCTCTAGCCCATCGTGTTTCAACTGCTACTGGAGATTCGCCTTCGATCGGGAGAGCTGCCAATCGTGAAGCGGCGGCAACGACGTTATCCAACGGGTTAGAGTAATGATCCGGAGGCGTTGAGACATGCTGTGATAGGACATTGTTCTGACGAGGCGGATCCATCGTGTGTGGCTGAATCGGCGCCCCCGTTCCAAGTGCCTCCACCCGGTTTACCACTGGTTGGTTACTGGTTCTTGCCCCTAGCGTACTAAAGAGATTCCTTCCCTCATAAACCGGAGGCAGGTGAGACCGGTGCCTTCTTCTCATGACATCGTTTGATGCGCTCTGATTCAGCATAAGCCGATAAGCCTGATAACTCGGCCCGCTCTGCGGCCATCCAGGTGTTCTCTGCTGCCAGATCTACCTTAGCTTGAGCTATCTGATCCTTCACCTTTGCAATTTCCGCGTCATGCTGATCCTGATCTGTCGGATTAACCTTAGCTGCCAGCAATGTTGCCAAAGTGTCGAATAAATCAGACAAAACCTAAATCGGCGCTGCAGCTATTGAACCGAAAATGATTGCCACTGCGGTAGAAGAATGCTGCACCAACTGCGTACCAGCCATGAAAATCACAACTCGGCTCGGCGGATGAGAGAGGTCCGGAATACTGTCACCATTGGAACCGCCACTAATTCGGCCATCATGCAGCTGATACAACGACTCGGTCTCTCTGGTTGAAGACTCGTCATCAGAGTAAATGATGGTTTAGCCACCAGATACCGATCTATCCTCAGATTCCGCTCTGTGGATGACTCCCACGAAGGCACGCTTTACGGCAGGCTGAACTCGGGTAGGTCTTGCACGCTGAGCCGTCTCGATGATGTTGATGCAGATGTCCGGCACAGGGCCCGGTTCACCGATCTTGCCAATGAAGACGTGTATTCCGCCAAAGGGGACCCGGTACCCGTACTCGATCGAGCCGGCCTCGGGGCCCCAGCCCACGTCGTTGATGTAGAGCTTTCCACGACGACTCTTGGTCATCTGGCCCACAGCGTATCCCTTGAGTCCTTCGAAGCTACCCTTCAAGAACTCAAAACCATCACGCAATAGCCCCACGGTGGGCGCCAACTGTCGTGGTTTTGTCACGGCAGATGTCCTAGTGAAAGGACTTAGTCGTGGAGCCATTGCGATGGGTTAGCTTAAAGGGGTTAAAGCGGAACAAGGGGCGAAAGGAATTATACTGGTTCGGCCCCTTACGATGAAGGTAAAAGCCTACTCCAATTGGGATGGAATTGCTAGGGTTTCGATGACCAGGAAGCGAATCCACTTTGCCTGGCTCTCGAGTTATTGTTTGTTGTCCCTAAACAGCCGCCGGGTCATCCCTTTATATACAGAGGTTGACGCCCGGCGGTTTACAGAATCCCGAGGCCGACTCATCAACGTGTCTGGCTCGGTTTCTCCCCTTTCTTATCTTATAATACAAGTTACATATCATATGGCGGTTTATGTCTATTGTAACGCCCCAAGACCGGAGCTTCAGTCGCTTTCCAGGGTTTCCGGGTTTCGTCATGTGATTTGTTTGGTCCGTTGCATTTCATCTTTGCATCATGTGCATTGCATCATCATGTTTTCAAAACCTGCATTCGTCCGGGTCTCCCCGTTCTTTCCGTTGTCCGTTCTGAGCCCAGACACACTTGCACGCGCCCGCGGCACGTCCGAAATATTATTTTATAAGTGGCCAGAAAATGTTATCGGATTGGGTTGAAAGTTGGCGTGTGGTCTTATTATAGTGTAGATAGACCACCTGTCAAGTTTCATCGCATTCGGAGTCCGGTTGATAGCCCAACCGTTAAACTATAGCGGCAATATAGCCGGTCTAACGTCGGACGTTTTCGGTCTCCGAAAACAGTCGCCGGGCCTCTCTCTCTTCTTTTCTCTCACCTCGAGCCCTTCTGCACAGCCCACGAGTTCCAACCGACCCCTCACGTGCGCGTCCGAAATTGTCCCGGACCCGACCCGGGCAGTCGTCACCGTTGTGTCTGGACCATCCCCAAACATCTATAAAACATCTCCGTTTTGTTAATTGGACTCCCTAGCTATTTATTCGCGATCGTCCGATTGCGATCGGAAGGACGAGGTAGCCCCTATCCTAATCTAGTCTAACCCTAAAATCTAGCCACTTGTCCCATCCACCAAATCCCTCCGCCGCCGCCGCCAGTTTGTCCCTCCTCGATTTGTTCCCTGCCCAACCGATGCCCTCCACCTCTCAGCCAACCACCGAGACCACAACCACCTCCTCCCACCTTGGGATCCTCCCAGATCCCCTTTGGCCAACCACCATCGATCCATCACTCCACCTCTCCAGCAGCGTCCTCAAGCCCCATGGAGCCAGGCTTCTTCCTGTCGTCTTCGACCACAGGCGCCGCCTCCTCCTCGTCGCGTTCGAGGAGACGAACACCTCGCTAGCCTCCAAGCTCGCACTAGCGCCACTCCTCCCTCCTGCTCATGCCCGAGGGGCTTGCCTCAGGTGCCGCCGCAAGCAGCAGCAACCATCGGAGATCCCAGCGCCCGTTCCTCTTTCTTCGCTCGTTGTACCAAGCCGCAGCTCCTCTGCCTCCTTCCTTTCTCTCTTTCTTCTTCACTGTCGTTTCTCTCTTCCTCCCTCACGCTTCACTCTTTGTCTCTCAACACAGGAGAGCACCCTACGCCATGGCTGCCCGAAGCTTCCCGTTGCGCCGCTGGAGCTCCATCCCCGTGCCCAGATCCTCCGGATCCCGCTGCCCCAGTCCTGTTCCGATCGGTCCCCGCCGAGACCGCCTCGCCGGAGCTCCTGCCGCGTCGCGCCGCGTGCGTTGACCTGCGCCCCTGCTTCTCCCGCTGCTGCCTGCGTCGCTGGGTCGAGCGTGCGAGCGACCACGTGGGCCGCATCCCGCGCCTCCAGGCCCAGCTTGCCCCTTCGCGGCCTACCTCCTCCTCCACTGAACCGGGCCGAGGCCCATGGTGAGGCCACCACCAGCGCCTCCTTTTTTTTCTGTTCTGTTGGACCTCTGCTCAGTTTCAACCCATGTAGTGTTTTTCCCCTGCTGCGAATTTGTCTAATTTCCAGAGAAAGATAGTTTCAAAGAAAAGCCCCTGTTCTTCATGCATATAATAACTCTCGAACCGTGCATCGGATTAAAACAAACTTAATATGAAACTTGCTTAGATTTTCAACTAGTTTAATAATATGCAACTTTCATCTATTTTTAAAAATGTTTAAGATGCTGTTTGTTTAAATTTGCTTAAATAACTTGTTAAAATGATTTAATTCAGAACTAAATAACCGTAACTCAGAATGTAATAAACTTTATATGTAAATGGGGTGGAAAAATGCCTAGTTTAACTTGGTGGCATCATCTTGCATGTTTAACAACCCTAAAATTGTGTTTAGGGTAGAACAGTACCAAAACTTAGAATATGCACATGAGGTTTTTCTGGACTTGTTGTTTGTTGTTCCGGCCTCATTTAAACTTGCCTAGATAGGTAGTTTTACTTTGCTCCACCTTTTCCCATGTTTAACAACATTTAATATTGATGGGTACCTAAACGAGAGAGAACTAAATAATTGTTGTGGTGTTTCGTTAATATGCAACTCGTTGCATAGTGAGCTCCACTTAATTTGTAGAATTGCTTGTGCACTTTGCCATGCCATGCTTCCTTAAACCGGACATGCATCATACTTGGTTGTGCATCATGCCATGATTATGTGGTGGTTGTTTACTATGTTGTTTGCTCCTTTCCGGTGTTGCTTCTTCGGGTTGGTTTCGATAACGTCGCGTTTGTGAGGAACCGTTCGACTATGTTCGTTTGTCTTCTTCATGGACTCGTTCTTCTTCCTTGCGGGATCTCAGGCAAGATGACCATACCCTCGAAATCACTTCTATCTTTGCTTGCTAGATGCTCGCTCTTTTGTTATGCCTATGCTACGATACCTACCACTTGCTTATCATGCCTCCCATATTGTTGAACCAAGCCTCCAACCCACCTTGTCCTAGCAAACTGTTGTTTGGCTATGTTACCGCTTTGCTCAGCCCCTCTTATAGCATGTTAGTTGCAGGTGAAGATGAAGTTTGTTCCTTGTTGGAACATGGAGATGTTGTTCCTTGTTGGAACATGTTTACTTGTTGGGATATCACAATATCTCTTATTTAATTAATGCATCTATATACTTGGTAAAGGGTGGAAGGCTCGGCCTTATGCCTGGTGTTTTGTTCCACTCTTGCCGCCCTAGTTTCCGTCATATCGGTGTTATGTTCCCGGATTTTGCGTTCCTTACGCGGTTGGGTTATAATGGGAACCCCTTGACAGTTCGCCTTGAATAAAACTCCTCCAGCAATGCCCAACATTGGTTTTACCATTCGCCACCTAGCCTTTTCTTTCCCTTGGGTTCTACAGACTCAAGGGTCATCTTTATTTAACCCCCCCGGGCCAATGCTCCTCTGAGTGTTGGTCCGACCGAGTAGACTGCGGGGCCACCTCGGGGCAACTTGAGGGTTGGTTTTACTCGTAGGATGTCTCATCTGAGTGTGCCCTGAGAACGAGATATGTGCAACTCCTATCCGGATTTGTCGGCACATTCGGGCGGTGTTGCTGGACTTGTTTTACCATTGTCGAGGATGTCTTGTAACCTGGATGCCGAGCCTGATCGGATTGTCTTGGGAGAAGGAATATCCTTCGTTGACCGTGAGAGCTTGTGATGGGCTAAGTTGGGACACCCCTGCAGGGTTATGAACTTTCGAAAGTCGTGCCCGCGGTTATGGGCAGATGGGAATTTGTTAATGTCCTATTGTAGAAAACCTTAAGTTGACCTTAATTAAAATGCATCAACCGCGTGTGTAACCGTGATGGTCTCTTCTCGGCGGAGTCCGGGAAGTGAAGTGAACACCGTGTTGGAGTTATGCTTGACGTAGGTTGTTCTAGGATCACTTCTTGATCATAGTTTTATCGACCGTGCCTTGCCTTCTCTTCTCGCTCTCATTTGCGTATGTTTAGCCACCATATATGCTAGTTGCTTGCTGCATCTCCATCTCATACCTTTACCTTCCTATAAGCTTAAATAGTCTTGATCGCGAGGGTGTGAGATTGTTGAGTCCCCGTGACTCACAGTTACTTCCAAAACCATTTTGCAGGTGCCGTTGTACTGTGAAGGGGACGCAACCAAGCTCAAGGAGGAGCTCGATGAAGATCTTGTCCTTTGTGTTGTTTCATTTCCAGTTGGTCAGTAGCGGAGCCCAGTTGGGGTCGATCGGGGATCTGTGTAGCATTTGGGGTAGTCTTCTTTTACTTTGGTTCCGTAGTCGGACCTTGATTGTATCTGGATGATGTAATGCTTTATTCATGTATTTGTGTGAAGTGGCAATTGTAAGCCAACTATGTATCTCTTTTCCCTTATGTATTACATGGGTTGTGTGAAGATTACCTCACTTGCGACATTGCTTTCAATGCGGTTATGCCTCTAAGCCGTGCTTCGACATGTGGGAGATATAGCCGCATCGAGGGCGTTACATCTATAGGCCCTAAACCGCCTTTGGGCCCTGGGCCTCCGTGCTAGCTCTCCTTCGTAAAGCGCCATATTCCTTGTCTTCATGGGCTTCAGATATAAATAACTCATTACAGGCATAACCCGGCCCCTCCTTGCCGGTTTATACTCAGTAGTAATATTCCCAACAGGCACGGTGCCAGAAATTGGTGCGTGACGGGAAAAAGTTGTAATAGATTGAATAAATAGATCGAAAATAAAATAAAGTGCAGCAAAGTATTTTTGGGTTTTTGGATTAATAGATCTAAAATTAAGGCAAATAAAAATAGATCGCAAAGGCAAATAATATGAGAAAGAGACCCGGGGGCCGTAGGTTTCACTAGTGGCATCTCCCGAGAAAAATAGCAAAGCGGTGGGTGAACAAATTACTTTTGGGCAATTGATAGAACTTCAAATACTCATGATGATATCCAGGCAATGATCATTATATATGCATCACGTCAAAGATTAGTAGACCGACTCCTGCCTGCATCTACTACTATTACTCCACACATCGACCGCTATCCAGCATGCATCCAGTGTATTAAGTTCATGGAGAAATGGAGTAATGCAATAAGAACGATGACACGATGTAGAAAAATCTATTAATGCAATAAGAACGATGACACGATGTAGAAAAAATCTATCTATGTAGAGATAGACCCCATCGTTTTATCCTTAGTAGCAACGATACATACGTGTTGTTTCCCTTTCTATCACTGCGATCAAGCACCGTAAGATCGGACCCACTACAAAGTACCTCTTACCAATGCAAGATAAATAGATCAAGTTGGCCAAACAAAACCAAAATATCAGAGAAGAAATATGGGGCTATAAGAGATCATGCATAAAAGAGATCAAAGAAACTCAAATACTTTCATGGATATAAAAAGATAGATCTGATCATAAACTCAAAGTTCATCGATCCCAACAAACACACCGCAAAAGAGTTACATCATATGGATCTCCAAGATACCATTGTATTGAGAATCAAGAGAGAGGGATGAATCCATCTAGCTACTAACTACGGACCCGAAGGTCTACAAAGAACTACTCACGCATCATCGGAGAGGCACCATTGGAGGTGGTGAACCCCATCCGAGATGGTGTCTAGATTGGATCTGGTGGTTATGGACTCTACGACAGCTGGATGAATATTTCGCCGACTCCCCTAGGGTTTCTAGAATATTGGGGTATTTATAGAGCAAAGAGGCGGTCCGGGAGGCACCCGAGGTGGGCACAACCTACCAGGGCACGCTTGGGCCTCCTGGAGTGCCCTGGTGGGTTGTGCCTCCCTCGGGGCACCCCCCAGGCGCAGCCAGGGCCCATTGTGTTCCTTTTGGCCCATAAAAATTCTCCGTAAAGTTTCGTGGCATTTGGACTCCGTTTGATATTGATTTTCTGTGATGTAAAAAACTTGGAAAAAAACAGCAACTGGCACTTGGCACTATGTCAATAGGTTAGTACCAAAAAATGATATAAAACGACTATAAAATGATTATAAAACATCCAAGATTGATAATATAACAGCATGGAACAATGAAAAATTATAGATACGTTGGAATGTATCAGTACACTTTCTATCACAGATCCTAAGGCAAGATCTTTGTTGTTAAAAATGGATCCTTTCTAGAGAAGGAGTTTCTCTCGAAAGAAGTGAGTGGGAGGAAAGTAGAATTTGATGAGGTAGTTGTACCTTCTCTCGAATTGGAAAGTAGTTCATCACAGAAATCAATTCAAGTGATGCCTACACCAATTAGTGAGGAAGCTAATGATGATGATCATGAAACTTTAGATCAAGTTTCGACCGAACCTCGTAGGTCAACCAGAGTACGTTCCGCACCAGAGTGGTACAGTAATCCTGTTCTAGAAGTCATGTTACTAGACCATGATGGACCTACGAACTATGAGGAAGCGATGATGAGCCCAGATTCCGCGAAATGGCTTGAGGCCTTGAAATCTGAGATGGGATCCATGTATGAGAACAAAGTATGGACTTTGGTTGACTTGCTGGATGATCGGCAAGCCATAGAAAATAAATGGATCTTCAAGAAGAAGTCTACGCTCATGGTAATGTTACTGTCTACAAAGCTCAACTTGTTGCAAAAGGTTTTTGACAAGTTCAAGGAGTTGACTACGATTAGACCTTCTCTCTCGTAGTGATGCTTAAGTCTGTCCGAATCATGTTAGCAATTACCGCATTTTATGATTATGAAATTTGGCAAATGGATGTCAAAACTGCATTCCTTAATGGATTTCTTAAAGAAGAGTTGTATATGATGCAACCAGAATGTTTTGTCGATCCTAAAGGTGCTAACAAAGTGTGCAAGCTCGAGCAATCCATTTATGGACTGATGCAAGCCTCTCGGAGTTGGAATATACGCTTTGATAGTGTGATCAAAGCATATGGTTTTATACATACTTTTGGAGAAGCCTGTATTTACAAGAAAGTGAGTGGGAGCTCTATAGCATTTCTAATATTATATGTGGATGACATATTGTTGATTGGAAATGATATAGAATTTCTAGATAGCATAAAAGGATACTTGAATAAGAATTTTTCAATGAAAGACCTCAATGAAGCTGCCTATATATTGGGCATCAAGATCTATAAGATAGACCAAGACGCTTAATTGGACTTTCACAAAGCACATACCTTGATAAACTTTTGAAGAAATTCAAAATGGATTAGTCAAAAAAGGGTTCTTGCCTGTGTTACAAGGTGTGAAGTTGATTTAGACTCAATGCCCGACCACTACAGAAGATAGACAGAAAATGAAAGTCATTCCCTATGCCTCAGCCATAGGTTCTATCATGTATGCAATGCTGTGTACCAGACCTAATGTGTGCCTTGCTATAAGTTTAGCAGGGAGGTACCAAAGTAATACAGGAGTGGATCACTGGACAACGGTCAAGAATATCCTGAAATACCTGAAAAGGACTAAGGATGTGTTTCTCGCTTATGGAGGTGACAAAGAGCTTGTCGTAAATGGTTACGTCGATGCTAGCTTTGACACTGATCTGGATGACTCTAAGTTGCAAACTGGATACATATTTATATTGAATGGTGGAGCTGTCAGTTGGTGCAGTTCCAAGCAGAGCGTTGTGGCGGGATCTACGTGTGAAGCGGAGTACATAGCTGCTTCGGAAACAGCAAATGAAGGAGTTTGGACGAAGGAGTTCGTATCCGATCTAGGTGTAATACCTAGTGCACCGGGTCCAATGAAAATCTTTTGTGACAACACTGGAGCAATTGCCTTAGCGAAGGAATCCAGATTTCACAAGAGAACCAAACACATAAAGAGATGCTTCAACTCCATCCGCGATCAAGTCAAGGAGGGAGACATAGAGATTTGCAAAATACATACGTATCTGAATGTTGCAGACCCGTTGACTAAGCCTCTTCCACGCGCAAAACATGATCAACACCAAGACTCCATGGGTGTTAGAGTCATTACAATGTAATCTAGATTATTGACTCTAGTGCAAGTGGGAGACTGAAGGAAATATGCCCTAGAGGCAATAATAAAGTTGTTATTTATATTTCCTTATATCATGATAAATGTTTATTATTCATGCTAGAATTGTATTAACCGGAAACTTGATAAATGTGTGAATACATAGACAAAACAAAGTGTCCCTAGTATGCCTCTACTTGAATAGCTCATTAATCAAAGATGGTTAAGTTTCCTGACCATAGACATGTGTTTTCATTTGATAAATGGATCACATTATTAGGAGAATGGTGTGATGGACAAGACCCACCCGTTAGCTTAGCATAATGATCGTTAAGTTTTACTGTTATTGCTTTCTTCATGACTTATACATATTCCTTTGACTATGAGATTATGCAACTCCCGAATACCAGAGGAACACCTTGTGTGCTATCAAACGTCACAACGTAACTGGGTGATTATAAAGATGCTCTACAGGTGTCTCCAAAGGTGTTTGTTGGGTTGGCATAGATTGAGATTAGGATTTGTCACTCCGAGTATCGGAGAGGTATCTTTGGGCCCTCTCGATAATGCAAATCATGATAAGCCTTGCAAGCAATGTGACTAATGACTTAATTGCGGGATGATGTATTACGAAAGGAGTAAAGAGACTTGCCGGTAACGAGATTGAACTAGGTATGAAGATACCGACGGTGACCGAAGATTTGTATTATGAGTCATGTGTTTTGGTGACCGAAGATTGTTCAGAGTCTCGGATGAGATCACGTACATGACGAGGAGTCTCGAAATGGTCGAGAGGTAAAGATCGATATATTGGACGATAGTTTTCGGACACCAGAATAGTTTCAGAGCGTTTCAGATATTTTTCGGAGTACCGAGGGGTTACCGGACCCCCCCCCTCGGAAAATTAATGGGCCAATATGGGCCATAGGGGAGAGAGAGGGGAGCCCACAAGGGGTGGCGCGCCCCCCATTGGCCAGTCCGAATTGGATAAGGGGAAGGGGGCACGGCCCGCCTTTTCCTTCTCCCTCTACCTCTCCTTCCCTTTTCTCCCTCCAAAAGAAAGGAAAGGGGGATGACTAGGACTAGGAGTCCTAGTCGCCCTCCCCACTTGGCGCGCCCCTAGGATGTAACACCCCGGTGTAATGATGCTATAGTAATCCCTGAGATCAAGCAAATCATTTTGCTAAAGCAGTGCTTAGTCACTTTGATCAATATCTCATTTCAAATTCTAGTCAAATTCAAACTCAAATGTTAAGTGAAATTCAAAGTTTCTCAAACATGAAAACTAAAATGTTCATCATGTGGCAAATATTCTTTTGATAGTATTGGTGGTGAACCAACATTTTTGCAAAATGTCTAAGTGCCCTAAACTAATTTAAACAGTGGCTAAAGAAATTAAATTAAATGCTTTTGAGTTAAAAAATGCTAAACTAATTTATTTTGGTTTCAAACTTGTTGTGGCAGTGTCCTAATTGTTATACTATTTAGGTGTAAGTTTTATAAATTATAAAACGGTTTTGCTTTTTGGAAATAAAAGAAAGCAGAGAAGTTTAAAAAATAGTAAAAGAAAAGGAAAAGCAGAGAGAAAGAAAGCCCCCTACCCCTTGGGCCTCGGCCCACCCGAGCCAGCTGGCTCAGCTAGAGCGGCCCAGTCCCCCCTCCTCGGTCGCTCCCCTTCCTGTTCCTTCGACCATAGGGAAGGGGCACGTCTAGGCACCACCGCACCTCCTCGCCGGCGACGCCCAGACAGGATAAGGGCGAGGCCGACGCCTCGGGCCTCCTCCCCGCACCTACCTGCATCCACTCCCCCACTCTCCTCTGTCGCGCCACTCCTCTCTGGGCTCTCCCCAGATCCCCTTCTCCACCTCGCCCAAACACGCCCGTCGCTGTCTACCTTGCTCCAACGTGGCCACCGGCCACCACACACGTCGCCGCCATGACGTAGATCCTCGTCGTCGTCCGCTACGCCCCCTGGTGCCATCCGCAGGAGCTCGGAGGCACTAGAGCACCGTCATGACGTCGTCTTCAACCTCCGTCCGTCCGGGATCACCGATGCCGTACGTCACGGTCGAGCTCCCTCCAGCTCCCTCGTCCGCTTCCCTACACCCGCAGTGAGCAGCTGCTTCGATCTCCCTTCTCCTTGGCCTCTCCTAGTAGCTGTAGCCGCTGTTGTTCTTGCCGCCTGAATGCAGCTCCGCCGCGAGGCTCGCCGTTGACGTTGTGGTCATTGACATGCTCACCCGAGCACTCAAGTGTGCTTAGTCTACCTCGCCATGTCCGCACGTGCCGCTAGGTTCCTTCCCCGTAGCCTCTAGCGCCGACCCCGTGTTTGACCGAACTCCGGCGACCACCTCGGTGCATGCCGTCGTCGTTTTAGTGTGCTTCCGGCCGGGCCAGTACTATCACGCGATGCGTCGCTCCGAGATTGCTCGATCCCGCCCTTCCACGCCCGATTTGGTGGCCGGAGGACGAATCCCGACCACCTCCTGAGCTGCACCGCCGTTGGAATGGTCGCCGGTGGCGAAACCACGATGCCAATGACGTGGCTGGCCCTGGGGCCCACCCTGGGTCGCTGCAGGTGGGTCCCGTTGGTCCTGTTGACTGGTTTGACCCTGTGCCACTGACGTGTGGGCCCCACCGCTGAATTAGTCAAATTAAAACATTTTCTAAATAAACTTAATTAGTTAACCTAATTATCAACTGACATGTGAGGCCCAGCTGCTAATTAACCACATCTTAGTTTTAAATAAACTCTGTTAAGGCCTCTATCCATGACAGGTGGGACCCACTAGTCAGTTTGACTAGTCAGCGGGTCAGTTGACTCCTTACATTGTTGGGGAACATAGTAATTTCAAAAATTTCCTACACACACGCAAAATCATGGTGATGCATAGCAACGAGAGGGGAGAGTGTGTCCACGTACCCTCGTAGACAGAAAGCGGAAGCGTTAGCACAACGCGGTTGATGTAGTCGTACGTCTTCACAATCCGATCGATCAAGTACCGAACACACGACACCTCCGAGTTCTGCACACGTTCAACTTGATGACGTCCCTTGAACTACGATCCAGCCGAGTGTTGAGGGAGAGTTTTGTCAGCACGACGGCGTGGTGACAATGATGATGTTCTACCGACACAGGGCTTCGCCTAAGCACTGCTACGATATGATCGAGGTGGATTATGGTGGAGGGGGCACCGCACACGGCTAAGAGATCAATTGTTGTCTATGGCGTTCCCCCCTCCTCCGTATATAAAGGGGGGAGGAGGAGAAGGCCGGTCAAGGGGGTGGCGCGCCCTAGGAGGGGGAAACCTACTCCAAGTAGGTTTGCCCCTCCCTTTCCTCATCCAAGAAGGAGGGGGAAGGAAGGAGTGGGAGAGGGGAAAGGCAAGGGAGCCGTCGCCCCCCCTTTCCTTGTCCTATTCGGACTCAAGGGGAGGGGGCACGCCTCTTGCCATGGTCGGCCCCTCTCTCTCTCCACTAAGGCCCAACAAGGCCCATTAGTTCCCGGGGGGGGGGGTGGTTCTGGTAACCCCCAGTACTCTAATAAATGTCCGAAACCTTCCGGAACCTTTCCAGTGTCCAAACATAGTCATCCAATATATCGATCTTTACGTCTTGACCATTTCGAGACTCCTCGTCATGTCCGTGATCACATCCGGGACTCCGAACTACCTTCGGTACATCAAAACATATAAACTCATAACATAACATTTATCTAACCTTAAGCGTGCGGACCCTACGGGTTCGAGAACTATGTAGACATGACAGAGACACGTCTCCGGTTAATAACCAATACCGGAACCTGGATGCTCATATTGGCTCCTACATATTCTACGAAGATCTTTATCGGTCAAACCGCATAACAACATACGTTGCTCCCTTTGTCATTGGTATGTTACTTGCCCGAGATTCGATCGTCGGTATCTCAATACCTAGTTCATTCTCGTTACCGGCAAGTCTCTTTACTCGTTCCGTAATACATCATCCTGCAACTAATGAAAATTCATTAGTTGCATTGCTTGCAAGGCTTCTAGTGATGTGCATTACCGAGTGGGCCCAGAGAGATACCTCTCCGACAATCGGAGTGACAAATCCTAATCTCGAAATACGCCAACCCAACAAGTACCTTCGGAGACACCTGTAGAGCACCTTTATAATCACCCAATTACGTTGTGACGTTTGGTAGCACACAAAGTGTTCCTTCGGTAAACGGGAGTTGTATAATCTCGCAGTCATAGGGACATGTATAAGTCATGAAGAAAGCAATAGCAACAAACTAAACGATCAAGTGCTAAGCTAACGGAATGGGTCAAGTCAATCACATCATTCTCCTAATGATGTGACCCCGTTAATCAAATGACAACTCTTTGTCTATGGCTAGGAAACATAACCATCTTTGATTAATGAGCTAGTCAAGTAGAGGCATACTAGTGACACTTTGTTTGTCTATGTATTCACACATGTATCATGTTTCTGGTTAATACAATTCTAGCATGAATAATAAACATTTATCATGATATAAGAAAATAAATAATAACTTTATTATTGCCTCTAGGGCATATCTCCTTCAGTCTCCCACTTGCACTAGAGTCAATAATCTAGATTACACAGTAATGATTCTAACACCCATGGAGCCTTGGTGTTGATCATGTTTTGCTGGTGGAAGAGGCTTAGTCAACGGGTCTGCAACATTCAGATCCGTATGTATCTTGCAAATCTCTATGTATCCCACCTAGACTTGATCCCGGATGGAGTTGAAGTGTCTCTTGATGTGCTTGGTTCTCTTGTGAAATCTGCATTCCTTTGCCAAAGCAATTGCACCAGTATTGTCCCAAAAGATTTTCATTGGACCCAATGTACTAGGTATGACACCTAGATCGGATATGAACTCCTTCATCCAGACTCCTTCATTTGCTGCTTCTGAAGCAGCTATGTACTCCGCTTCACACATAGATCCTGCTACGACGCTTTGTTTAGAACTGCACCAACTGATAGCCCCACCATTTAATAAAAACATGTATCCGGTTTGCGATTTAGAATCGTCTGGATCAGTGTCAAAGCTTGCATCGATGTAACCATTTACGACGAGCTCTTTGCCACCTCCATAAATGAGAAACACATCCTTTGTCCTTTTCAGGTATTTCAGGATGTTCTTGACCGCTATCCAGTGATCAACTCCTGGATCACTTTGGTACCTCCCTGCTAAACTAATAGCAAGGCACACATCAGGTCTGGTACACAGCATTGCATACATGATAGAGCCTATGGCTGAAGCATAGGGAACATCTTTCATTTTCTCTCTATCTACTGCAGTGGTCGGGCATTGAGTCTTACTCAACTTCACACCTTGTAACACAGGCAAGAACCCTTTCTTTGCTTGATCCATTTTGAACTTCTTCAAAACTTTGTCAAGGTATGTGCTTTGTGAAAGTCCAATTAAGCATCTCAATCTATCTCTATAGATCTTGATGCCCAATATATAAGCAGCTTCTCTGAGATCTTTCATTGAAAAACTCTTATTCATATATCCTTTTATGCTATCCATAAATTCATTTCCAACCAGCAATATGTCATCCACATGTAATATCAGAAATGCTACAGAGCTCCCACTCACTTTCTTGTAAATATAGGCTTCTCCAAAAGTCTGTATAAAACCATAAGCTTTGATGACACTATCAAAACATTTATTCCAACTCCGAGAAGCTTGCACCAGTCCATAAATGGATCGCTGGAGCTTGCACACTTTGTTAGCTCCCTTTGGATCGACAAAACCTTCTGGTTGCATCATATACAATTCTTCTTCCAGAAATCCATTCAGGAATGCAGTTTTGACACCCATTTGCCAAATTTCATAATCATAAAATGCAGAAATTGCTAACACAATTCGGCCAGACTTAAGCATCGCTACGGGTGAGAAAGTCTCATCGTAGTCAATCCCTTGAACTTGTCGAAAACCTTTTGCAACAAGTCGAGCTTTATAGACAGTAACATTACCGTCAGCATCAGTCTTCTTCTTGAAGATCCATTTATTTTCAATGGCTTGCTGATCAACGGGCAAGTCAACCAAAGTCCACACTTTGTTCTCTTACATGGATCCCATCTCAGATTTCATGACCTCAAGCCATTTTGCGGAATCTGGGCTCACCATCGCTTCTTCATAGTTTGTAGGTTCATCATGGTCTAGCAACATAACCTCCAGAATAGGATTACCGTACCACTCTGGTGCGGATCTTACTTTGGTTGACCTACGAGGTTCAGTAACAACTTGATCTGAAGTTTCATGATCATCATCATTAACTTCCTCACTAATTGGTGTAGGTGTCACAGGAACCGGTTTCTGTGATGAACTACTTTCCAATAAGGGAGCAGGTATAGTTACCTCATCAAGTTCTACTTTCCTCCCACTCACTTCTTTCGAGAGAAACTCCTTCTCTAGAAAGATTCCAAATTTAGCAACAAAAGTCTTGCCTTCGGATCTGTGATAGAAGGTGTATCCAACAGTCTCTTCTGGGTATCCTATGAAGACACATTTCTCCGATTTGGGTTTGAGCTTATCAGGTTGAAGCTTTTTCACATAAGCATCGCATCCCCAAACTATAAGAAACGACAACTTTGGTTTCTTGCCAAACCATAGTTCATAAGGCGTCATTTCAACGGATTTTGATGGTGCCCTATTTAACATGAATACATCCGTCTCTAAAGCATAACGCCAAAATGATAGCGGTAAATCAGTAAGAGACATCATTGATCGCACCATATCTAGTAAAGTATGATTAGGACGTTCGGACACACAATTACGCTGTGGTGTTCCGGGTGGCATGAGTTGCGAAACTATTCCGCACTGTTTCAAATGAAGACCAAACTCGTAACCGAAATATTCTCGTCCACAATCAGATCGTAGAAACTTTATTTTATTGTTACGATGATTTTCAACTTCACTCTGAAATTCTTTGAACTTTTCAAATGTTTCAGACTTATGTTTCATTAAGTAGATATACCCATATCTGCTTAAATCATCTGTGAAGGTGAGAAAATAATGATACCCGCCGCGAGCCTCAATATTCATCGGACCACACACATCTGTATGTATGATTTCCAACAAATCTGATGCTCGCTCCATAGTTCCGGAGAACGGCGTTTTAGTCATCTTGCCCATGAGGCACGGTTCGCAAGTACCAAGTGATTCATAATCAAGTGGTTCCAAAATTCCATCAGTATGGAGTTTCTTCATGCGCTTTACACCGATATGACATAAACGGCAGTGCCACAAATAAGTTGCACTATCATTATCAACTCTGCATCTTTTGGCTTCAATATTATGAATATGTGTATCACTACTATCGAGATTTAACAAAAATAGACCACTCTTCAGAGGTGCATGACCATAAAAGATATTACTCATATAAATAGAACAACCGTTATTCTCTGATTTAAATGAATAACCGTGTCGCATCAAACAAGATCCAGATATAATGTTCATGCTCAACGCTGGCACCAAATAACAATTACTCAGGTCTAAAACTAACCCCGAAGGTAGATGTAGAGGTAGCGTGCCGACCGCGATCACATCGACTTTGGAACCATTTCCCACGCGCATCGTCACCTCGTCCTTAGCCAATCTTCGCTTAATCCGTAGCCCCTGTTTCGAGTTGCAAATGTTAGCAACAGAACCAATATCAAATACCCAGGTGCTACTGCGAGCATTAGTAAGGTACAGATCAATAACATGTATATCACATATAACTTTGTTCACCTTGCCATCCTTCTTATCCGCCAAATACTTAGGGCAATTACGCTTCCAATGACCAGTCTGCTTGCAGTAGAAGCACTCAGTCTCAGGTTTAGGTCCAGGCTTGGGTTTCTTCTCTTGAGCAGCAAATTGTTTGCCGTTCTTCTTGAAGTTCCCCTTCTTCTTCCCTTTACCCTTTTTCTTGAAACTGGTGGTCTTATTGACCATCAACACTTGATGCTCCTTCTTGTTTTCTACCTCCGCAGCCTTTAGCATCGCGAAGAGCTCGTGAATTATCTTATTCATCCCTTGCATATTATAGTTCCTCATGAAACTTCTGTAGCTTGGTGGCAGTGATTGAAGAACTCTGTCAATGACACTATCAACAGGAAGATTAACTCCCAGTTGAGTCAAGTGATTATGATACCCAGACATTTTGAGTATATGTTCACTGGTAGAACTATTCTCCTCCATCTTGCAGCTATAGAACTTATTGGAGACTTCATATCTCTCAATCCGGGCATTTGCTTGAAATATTAACTTCAATTCCTGGAACATCTCATATGCTCCATGATGTTCAAAACGTTGTTGAAGTCCCAGTTCTAAGCCGTAAAGCATGGCACACTGAACTATCAAGTAGTCATCAGCTTTACTCTGCCAAACGTTCTTAACATTGTTAGCAGCATCTGCAGCAGGCCTGGCACCCAGCGGTGCTTCTAGGACGTAATTCTTTTGTGCAGCAATGAGGATAATCCTTAAGTTATGGACCCAGTCTGTGTAATTGCTACCATCATCTTTCAACTTTGCTTTCTCAAGGAACGCATTAAAATTCAACGGACAACAACACAAGCCATCTATCTACAATCAACATAGACAAGCAAGAAACTATCAGGTACTAAGTTCATGATAAATTTAAGTTCAATTAATCATATTACTTAAGAACTCCCACTTAGATAGACATCCCTCTAATCCTCTAAGTGATCACGTGATCCAAATCAACTAAATCATGTCCGATCATCACGTGAGATGGAGTAGTTTCAATGGTGAGCATCACTATGTTGATCATATCTACTATATGATTCACGCTTGACCTTTCGGTCTCAGTGTTCCGAGGCCATATCTGTTATATGCTAGGCTCGTCAAGTTTAACCTGAGTATTCCGCGCGTGCAACTATTTTGCACCCGTTGTATTTGAATGTAGAGCCTATCACACCCGATCATCACATGGTGTCTCAGCACGAAGAACTTTCGCAGCAGTGCATACTTAGGGAGAACACTTATATGTTGATAATTTAGTGAGAGATCATCTTATAATGCTACCGTCAATCAAAGCAAGATAAGATGCATAAAAGATAAACATCACATGCAATCAATATAAGTTATATGATATGGCCATCACCATCTTGTGCTTGTGATCTCCATCTTCGAAGCACCATCATGATCACCATCGTCACTGGCGCGACACCTTGACCTCCATCGTAGCATCGTTGTCGTCTCGCCAACTTATGCTTCTACGACTATCGCTACCGCTTAGTGATAAAGTAAAGCATTACAGGGCGATTGCATTGCATACAATAAAGCGACAACCATATGGCTCCTGCCAGTTGCCGATAACTCAGTTACAAAACATGATCATCTCATACAATAAAATATAGCATCATGCCTTGACCATATCACATCACAACATGCCCTGCAAAAACAAGTTAGACGTCCTCTACTTTGTTGTTGCAAAGTTTTACGTGGCTGCTATGGGCTGAGCAAGAACCGTTCTTACCTACGCATCAAAACCACAACGATAGTTCGTCAAGTAAGTGTTGTTTTAACCTTCTCAAGGAACGGGCGTAGCCACACTTGGTTCAACTAAAGTTGGAGAAACTGACACCCGCCAGCCACCTGTGTGCAAAGCACGTCGGTAGAACCAGTCTCGCATAAGCGTACGCGTAATGTCGATCTGGGCCGCTTCATCCAACAATACCGCCGAACCAAAGTATGACATGCTGGTAAGAAGTATGACTTGTATCGCCCACAACTCACTTGTGTTCTACTCGTGCATATGACATCTACACATAAAACCTGGCTCGGATGCCACTGTTGGGCAACGTAGTAATTTCAAAAATTTCCTACACACACGCAAGATCATGGTGATGCATAGCAACAAGAGGGGAGAGTGTGTCCACATACCCTCGTAGACGGAAAGCGGAAGCGTGAGCACAACGCGGTTGATGTAGTCGTACGTCTTCATGATCCGACCGATCAAGTACCGAACGCACGGCACCTCCGAGTTCTGCACACGTTCAACTCGATGACGTCCCTCGAACTCCGATCCAGCTGAGTGTTGAGGGAGAGTTTCATCAGCACGACGGCATGGTGACGATGATGATGTTCTACCATGCAGGGCTTCACCTACGCACCGCTACGATATGATCGAGGTGGATTATGGTGGAGGGGGGCACCGCACATGGCTAAGAGATCAATTGTTGTCAATGGGGTGCCCCCTCCTCCGTATATAAAGGGGGGAGGAGGAGAGGGTTGTCCAAGGGGGTGGCGCGCCCTAGGAGGGGGAAACCTACTCCAAGTAGGTTTGCCCCTCCCTTTCCTAATCCAAGAAGGAGGGGGAAGGAAGGAGTGGGAGAGGGGAAAGGCAAGGGGGTGCCGCCCCCCTTTCCTTGTCCTATTCGGACTCAAGGGGAGGGGGGCGCCTCTTGCCCTGGCCGACCCCTCTCTCTCTCCACTAAGGCCCAACAAGGCCCATTAGTTCCCGGGGGTTCCAGTAACCCCCGGTACTCCGTTAAATGTCTGAAACCTTCCGGAACCTTTCCGGTGTCCAAACATAGTCGTCCAATATATCGATCTTTACGTCTCGACCATTTCGAGACTCCTCGTTATGTCCGTGATCACATCCGGGACTCCTAACTACCTTCGGTACATCAAAACATATAAACTCATAATATAACCGTCATCTAACTTTAAGTGTGCGGACCCTACGGGTTCAGGAACTATGTAGACATGACCGAGACATGTCTCCGGTCAATAACCATTAGCGGAACCTGGATGCTCATATTGGCTCCTACATATTCTACGAAGATCTTTATCGGTCAAACCGCATAACAACATACAATGTTCCCTTTGTCATTGGTATGTTACTTGCCCGAGATTCGATCGTCGGTATCTCAATACCTAGTTCAATCTTCTTACCGGAAAGTCTCTTTACTCGTTCCGTAATACATCATCCTGCAACTAGTTCATTAGTTGCATTGCTTGCAAGACTTATAGTGATGTGCATTACCGAGTGGGCCCAAAGAGATACCTCTTTGACAATCGGACTGACAAATCCTAATCTCGAAATACGCCAACCCAACAAGTACCTTTGGAGACACCTGTAGAGCACCTTTATAATCACCCAATTACGTTGTGACGTTTGGTAGCACACAAAGTGTTCCTCCGATAAACGGGAGTTGCATAATCTCGCAGTAATAGGAACATGTATAAGTCATGAAGAAAGAAATAGCAACAAACTAAACGATCAAGTGCTAAGCTAATGGAATGGGTCAAGTCAATCACATCATTCTCCTAATGATGTGACCCCGTTAATCAAATGACAACTCTTTGTCTATGGCTAGGAAACATAACCATCTTTGATTAACGAGCTAGTCAAGTAGAGGCATACTAGTGACACTCTGTTTGTCTATGTATTCACACATGTATCATGTTTCCGGTTAATACAATTCTAGCATGAATAATAAACATTTATCATGATATAAGGAAATAAATAATAACTTTATTATTGCCTCTAGGGCATATTTCCTTCATACATCACCCTGACATCATGCTGACATCATATTTCATTTCTGGAAATTGCTGTTAATTTAAATAAATCCAGAAGTGCTAGAAACTTTAATAATTCCTAGAAAATAATCTGTAACTATGATGAATAAGTTTTATATATGAAAGTTGCTTAGAAAAATCCAACGAATCTAAATACGAGGTCCATTCATCTGTCATGTGCCCCTAGCATGCTGAATATGGGACCGCCCCCTCTCTTTCATTTGTCCAGAAAAAGCCAGACGCCGAGAAAACCCCTTCGGGCATTTTCCCTATCCATTTGCAACGTGTAGTACTGCGCTAGAGCAACCCTAGTGTAGCTTATTGCCATGTCGTGCTTTCTGTTGGATTTGTATGCTTGCTATTTATTGTTTCTTCCCCCTCTTCTCTCCGGTAGACCCCGAGACCGATGTTGATGCCCTTGTGATCGACTACCTCTCCGACCACCCTTCTTCCTTTGCAGCAAAGCTTCCAGGCAAGCCCCCCTTTTTTGATCATTCTGGTATCGCCCATTCCATTCTCTCATGCTTGCATTAGATTTTGCTACTGTAATTGATTGCTCCTATTCTGATGCATAGCCTGTTTTTGCTACCTGCTTTCGTACCTTACCTTCTTATTCTAAACTGCTTAGTATAGATTGGTTAGAGATCCATCAGAGACCCCCATCTTGTCCCAGGTTCCCCGCTTTATGTTAGATGACTCGATTAATGTGATCAACGTCAGGGACTCGACACCGCACATCACCCCCCCTTAGTTGTACGACTCTGCAAAGTTACTATCGACTGCCGAGGGTGATACCTCATCAGCAGTTCTGATGTTAACCCTGTAGTGTAGCTATTTGGTCGTGGTCATTGAGGGTGATTCCTCCTTGACCACTCCCGATAATGACTCTATCGTGCAACCCCTCATGTTTGGACCGACGAGGGTGATTCCTCAAAGTCCACCTTGATGGTTACATCGAGTGGGAATCCGTCGAGGGTGATTCCTCGGGTTTCCCCCTTGGTGTTAGACATGCGGTTACTATGGTACTATGACTTTACACTGAACCATGTTACTAAAGACGGGTCGGCCCCAAGGGGTACCCGCACAAGCTTAATCGCGAGTGATGTGGAGTCGAGTTGACCTGGAAGGTGACCGCGAGATAATTACGAGGCGTGGCCGGGCATTCTTAGCCCTTGTCGCGAGTCCTCGAGATGAGGCGACAGGGTCACAACGATTGTGGGTCTCTGCTCGTTACCGCGCATTCCTAATCCACTACGATTTGGATATTTGATCCGAGGGGCCTCTGTCCTGATAGCACTAACCATCATGTGGGCATAGTATGGGCGTTCTGCATCGTATACATCAACCGAAGCTTAATAGACGTCATGTTACTAAGTGGCGCGCGCCATGTTGGACTGGAACGCCTCGTCTTGTATAAGGGAGGCTAGGTCTGCTCACGGGCTGCCCACGCAACGTGCAGGAGTTCCCGGGCCGATGGCCCAAGACCCTTGGGGGCATAGGTTTAGTCCGATGTGCTGACCTCTCTATTAAGCCTAGGTCAGGTTGTGGTGTATCGTTTGGCCGAGGCCGGGCATGACCCAGTAAAGTGTGTCCGGACGGAGTTAATCGAGCATGGTGGGTAAGTTGGTGCACCCCTGCAGGGAAGAAAATATATATCGATAGCATGTCCTATGGTAACGGACACTCGGAGTTGTATCCCGATCGATACAACTAGAACTGGATACTTGAGATGAGAAATGGATAGTATAGCTCAGGGATTGCTTTCTCGCACGGAGTCGAGGAAGGATCTCTGGGCGAGGTTGATGATGTTGGGGAATGTAGTGATTTCAATAATTTTCCTACGCACACGCAAGATCATGGTGATGCATAGCAACGAGAGGGGAGAGTGGTGTCCACGTATCCTCGTAGACCGTTAAGCGGAAGCATTATGACAATGCGGTTTATGTAGTCATACGTCTTCACGATCGACGGATCCTCGGTGCCGAACGTACGGTACCTCCGCGTTCAGCACACGTTCAGTTCGGTGACGTCCCGCGAACTCACGATCCAGTAGAGCTCGAGGGAGAGTTTCGTAAGCACGACGGCGTGGTGATGATGTTGATGAAGCTACCGTCGCAAGGCTTCGCCTAAGCACCGCTACAGTATGATCGAGGTGGATTATGGTGGAGGGGGGCACCGCACACGACTGGGAGAAATCAATGATCAACTTGTGTGTCCTAGGGTGCCCCCTGCCCCCGTATATAAAGGAGCAAGGGGGGAGGCCGGCCGGCCCTGTAGGGCGCGCCAGGAGGAGGAGTCCTCCTCCTAGTAGGAGTAGGACTCCCCTCTTTCCTACTCCTACTAGGAGGGGGAAAGGAAGGGGGAGAAGGAGAAGGAAAGGGGGGTGCCGCCCCCCCTTCCTAGTCCAATTCGGACCAGAGGGGGAGAGGGCACGCGGCCTGCCCTGTCCGGCCTCTCTCTCTCTCCACTAGGGCCCAAATAGGCCAATTAACCCCCGGGGGGTTCCGGTAACCCCTCCGGCACTCCGGTAAAATCCTGATTTCACCTGGAACTCTTCCGATATCCAAATGTAGGCTTCCAATATATCAATCTTTAGGTCTCGACCATTTCGAGACTCCTCGTCATGTCCGTGATCATATTTGGGACTCTGAACTAACTTCGTTACATCAAAACATTTAAACTCATAATACCGATTGTCGCAGAACTTTAAGCGTGCGGACCCTACAGGTTCGAGAACTATGTAGACATGACCAACACACGTCTCCGGTCAATAAACAATAGCGGCACCTGGATGCTCATATTGGTTCCTACATATTCTACGAAGATCTTTATCGGTCAAACCGCATAACAATATACGTTGTCCCCTTCGTCATCGGTATGTTACTTACCCGGGATTCGATCGTCGGTATCTCAATATCTAGCTCAATCTTGTCACCAGCAAGTCTCTTTACTCGTTCTGTAATGCATTATCCCGCAACTAGCTCATTAGTTGCATTGCTTGCAAGGCTTACAGTGATGTGCATTACCAAGAGGGCCCAGAGATACCTCTCCGACAATCGGAGTGACAAATCCTATTCTTGATCTATGCCAACTCAAAAAGTACCATCGGAGACACCTGTAGAGCACCTTTATAATCACCCAGTTACGTTGTGACGTTTGGTATCACACAAAGTGTTCCTCCGGTAATCGGGAGTTGCATAATCTCATAGTCATAGGAACATGAATAAGTCATGAAGAAAGCAATTGCAGTAAACTAAAACGATCAAGTGCTAAGCTAACCAAATGGGTCAAGTCAATCACATCATTCTACTAATGATGTGATCTCGTTAATCAAATGAGAACTCATGTCTATGGATAGGAAACTCAACCATCTTTGATCAACGAGCTAGTCAAGTAGGGGCATACTAGTGACACTATGTTTGTCTATGTATTCACACATGTATTATGTTTCCGGTTAATAAAATTCTAGGATGAATAATAAACATTTATCATGATATGAGGAAATAAATAATAACCTTATTATTGCCTCTAGGGCATATTTCCTTCAGTCTCCCACTTGCACTAGAGTCAATAATCTATATTACACAGTAATGATTCTAACACCCATGGAATCTTGGTGTTGATCATGTTTTGCTCAAGGAAGAGGCTTAGTCAACGGGTCTGCAACATTCAGATCCGTATGTATCTTGCATATCTCTATGTCTTCCACCTGGACTTGACCCCGGATGGAATTGAAGCGTCTCTTGATGTGCTTGGTTCTCTTGTGAAATTTGGATTCCTTTGCCAAGGCAATTGCACCAGTATTGTTACAAAATATTTTCATTGGACCTAGATCGGATATGAACTCCTTCATTTGCTGATTTCGAAGCAGCTATGTACTCTGCTTCACACGTAGATCCCGCCACGATGCTTTGTTTAGAACTGCACCAACTGACAGCTCAACCGTTCAATATAAACACGTATCCAGTTTGCGATTTAGAATCGTCCGGATCAGTGTCAAAGCTTGCAACGACGTAACCATTTACGACAAGCTCTTTGTCACCTCCATAAATGAGAAACATATCCTTAGTACTTTTCAGGTATTTCAGGATGTTCTTGACCACTGTCCAGTGATCCACTCCAGGATTACTTTGGTACCTCCCTGCTAAACTAATAGCAAGGCACACATCCGGTCTGGTACACAACATTGCATACATGATAGAGCCTATGGCTGAAGCATAGGGAACACTTGTCATTTTCTCTCTATCTTCTGCAGTGGTCGGGCATTGAGTCTTACTCAACTTCACACCTTGTAACACAAGCAAGAAACCTTTCTTTGCTTGATCCATTTTGAACTTTTTCAAAACTTTATCAAGGTATGTGCTTTGTGAAAGTCCAATTAAGCGTCTTGATCTATCTCTATAGATCTTGATGCCCAATATATAAGCAGCTTCTCTGAGGTCTTTCATTGAAAAACTCTTATTCAAGTATCCTTTTATGCTATCTAGAGATTCTATGTCATTTTCCAATCAGCAATATGTCATCCACATATAATATTAGAAATTCTATAGAGCTCCCACTCACTTTCTTGTAAATACAGGCTTCCCCAAAAGTCTGTATAAAACCATATGCTTTGATCACACTATCAAAATGTTTATTCCAACTCCGAGAGGCTTGCACCAGTCCATAGATGGATCGCTGGAGCTTGCACACTTTGTTAGCTCCCTTTGGATCGACAAAACCTTCTGGTTGCATCTTATACAACTCTTCTTCCAGAAATCCATTCAGGAATGCAGTTTTGACATCCATTTGCCAAATTTCATAATCATAAAATGTGGCAATTGCTAACATGATTCGGACAGACTTAAGCATCGCTACGGGTGATAAAGTCTCATCATAGTCAACTCCTTGAACTTGTTGAAAACCTTTCGCAACAAGTCGAGCTTTGTAGACAGTAACATTACCGCCAGCCTCAGTCTTGTTCTTGAAGATCCATTTATTCTCGATGGCATGCCGATCATCGGGCAAGTCAACCAAAGTCCATACTTTGTTCTCATACATGGATCCCATCTCAGATTTCATGGCCTCAAGCCATTTTGCGGAATCTGGGCTCACCATCGCTTCTTCATAGTTCGTAGGTTCATCATGGTCAAGTAACATGACTTCTAGAACAGGATTACCGTACCACTCTAGTGCGGATCTTGCTCTGCTTGACCTATGAGGTTCGGTAGTAACTTGATCTGAAGTTTCATGATCATTATCATTAGCTTCCTCACTAATTGGTGTAGGTGTCACAGGACCCAGTTTCTTTGATGAACTACTTTCCAGTAAGGGAGCAGGTACAATTACCTCATCAAGTTCTACTTTCCTCTTGATGAAGCTATGTACCTAGGGTAGGGTCATATGCCTGACCTAGACACCCTCCCCTATGACATCACCCTAAAGTCAGAAGCATTCAAGGGTACCATCATCCACTCGACAGAAGCATTCCACTCGGTAGACTCAATGTCACTCGACCATAGCAATAATCACTCGACAGACAGAAGATCGAAAGCCATTCGGAACTGCAATGGTCGGACGTTTACTTTGTAGAATTAATGGTCATTTATGTCACTTTATAGCTAGCGTTACCAGAAACACCCCACCTTTATGTACCTTAAAACCCTATGCAACTCAGGGCGTGAGGGGCCTGGCAAACTCTATATAAGCCACCCCCTCCTCGGGGATAAGGGTTCACACCCCCTGTAACACCACACACATATAATCTAGTCGACTGCCTCCGGGCACCGAGACGTAGGGCTATTACTTCCACCATGAAGGGCTTCAACTCATAAATCTTGTGTGTACAACTTTACCATAGCTGGGATCTTGCCTCTTCATACCTGCCCCCCATTCTACTGTCAGTCTTAGAACCACGACAGTTGGCGCCCACCGTGGGGCAGGTGTCTTAGCGACTTTTTGGTCAAGTTGCAATTTTTCCGATTCCCATCATCATGGTTTCCGGCGGTGGATTGGCTGAGGGCCGCGAGATCTGTCTCGGCGCGCTTGCCTTCGTTGCCAACAACTCCACCTGGCTTCATGAAGCTCCCCTCGACATCGAGGCGCTCCCCGTCCGCGGGGCGACGCACTTTCGCACGTACGCTCGCGGCGTCCTTCTCCGGCAGCCGTCGACCCAGTATCGGCCAGCTCTCGTGGTATCCTCGCTCCCCGCTGTTCGCGGACGCAAGTGATCCGGTCGGTCGCAGCTTCAGCGGTGGGTGAAACACGCGGTGGCTCTTCAGTCGGCCACCCCACAAGTCGCGGCAATCGAGCCCGACGAAATTCCCTACGGCCTGTTCGACTGGCTCCGTCGAGACCGCATCCGAATGCGATAGCAGCGATCCTACGGCTGAAGTCTTGATGGTCAACAGATCGCGTAGTCCTCCTGGCTTCCGCCGCAACGAAGGTGGCGATGGTGGCGGCGATCCGTCACGCATTCACGAGGAGTACCGCCCCGAACCCCTTTCTTCGCAGCAGAGGGAAGAGCTTCGTCGCCGTAACATGGACGCGCTCCACACGCCCATCATTGGGGAAACCTCCGAGGCCCGGGCCTTGGAGGAGGCGCGCCTGGCCAACTTGGCTAAGCGCACTCGACTGGAGAACCTTCAGCATGCACTCGATGAGCATGCTCGTCAGCGGGTTCCTGAGTCCAGTCGACGACAACTTTTTCCGCCTCAACCTCAGGTATATCACACTCCGATTCAAAATCTCACAGCTGCAACCCGTATAGCAGAGTCAATTCAGCCTTCCCAGTCGAAGGCTGGCAGAGGCTTGATGCAGATCCGGGCCTTACTCTGGGCAGCAGGAGAGCAGAACACAGAAGTGTCTTAGTCGCGGAATAGGATTCATAGCAGATCTGTGATGGCAGATACAGTTCAGTCGGCCCACAACCCAAGATCGCCCCCGCGGCGTGAGGGACATGGGCACCGACAGGATCAATACAGAAACCACAAGCAGTATGATCACCGACTCGGCCGCGATGACTGTCGTCGAGTGCCCACACCTCCTTCGAGGAGTGGATCATATGTGCCTCGGCAATATGATGGCAGGCGCCCTCACAGTGGCGAGCAAAGAATACCAGTCGACCCAAGAGAGCCAGGCTTTGATGCGAGATCAATTCTCATTCAAGGTCTAGTTGATAGGAACAGAGCACACAGGGAGGGCCTTGGCAAAGATCACCCGACTGGCAGCAGAGTTCATGTTTCAGGTCCAGAGTATTTCAGCAGAGCCATCAGAGCCGCGATGATTCCTCCCAAGTTCAGGTTGGCGACTGGAGTCAGCAAGTTCACTGATGAGTCCAAGCCTGACACTTGGCTTGAGGATTACCGAGTGGCTATGCAGATTGGTGGCGGCAATGATGAAGTGGCCATGAAGCATCTTCCTATGATGTTGGAATGTTCAGCCAGAGCATGGTTGACTCAGTTAGCACTAGGCAGTATATTCAGTTGGGAAGAACTTGCCTGAGTGTTTGTTAGAACTTTTGAGGGTACTTGCAAGCGGCTAGTAGGGTTAACAGAATTGCAACATTGCATGCAAAAACCGAATGAGATGCTGAGAGATTACATTCAGAGGTGGACCACTTTGCATCACACAGTGGAAAATGTATCCCCGCATCAAGCAGTTTGTGCCTTCAAAGAGGGCGTTGAATATCGAGAACTGGTCCTGAAATTCGGTCGGACAGGAGATATGTCTATGACTCGGATGATGGAAATAGCCACTCGGTACGCTAACGGAGAAGAAGAGGATCGACTCCGCAGTGGAAAGAGCAAACCAGTCAGTCAGGACACCGGTGGAGGCCATTCCAATTGGAAACAGAAGCGTAAAGCTGAGCCTGCAGGACCTGGTGAAACTGCGGTAGTGATTCAAGCAAAGTTCAAAGGGAAACCTAAGGGGCCCTGGACCCCCAAGAAAGTGAAGGATCAAGCTGGAAATGATGTGTTGGATTTGCCATGCCACATTCACACCAAGAAGGATGAAGAAGGCAATCTGATCTATCCTAAGCATACCACTCAACAGTGTCGGGTTCTGATCGAGAAATTCCAAGAGAAACAACCTAATGAGAAGGAAAAGGATGAAGACAAGGATGAAGACAAAGAGGAAGATGATGGTTTTCCCAATGTCAAATCCACCCTAGTGATTTTTGCTGATGTTGAGAGCAAAAGTTGACTAAAAGTGATCAACAGAGAAGTGAATATGGTTGCTTCGGCAACGACAACATAGCTGAAGTGGTCACAAACAGCTATCACATTCGACCAGTCTGACCACCCTGCTCGCATAGCCACTCCAGGGAGGCAAGCATTGGTGGTCGACCCAGTTGTTGGGGGTACTCGATTGACCAAAGTGTTGATGGATGGTTGTAGTGGTTTGAATATTCTTTACGCTGAAACCTTGAAAGGGATGGGCATTCCTATGTCCAAACTTAGTGAGAGCAACATGAGCTTTCACGGTGTCATCCCTGGCAAGAAGGCTGAATCACTTGGCCAGATAACCCTGGACGTGGTTTTCGGTGATTCAAAGAATTACCATAAGGAAAAGTTGACATTTGAAGTAGTGGATTTCTAGAGTGCTTATCATGCTATTTTTGGGAGGCCTTTATACGCGCGTTTTATGGCTCGACCATGTTACATGTATCTCAAGTTGAAAATGCCTGGTCCCAGAGGAGTGATCACGGTCACTGGCAATCGGCAGAAGGCAGAGGAATGCTTCCAGAAGGGTTCTAAAATTGCCGATGCACAAATGGCAGCAGTTGAAATGCAAGAGTATCAGAAACATGCAGATCCAAGTGATTTGTTGCGAGCCAAGAAGCCTGCCACAGATTCTGCATTTCAGTCATCCGGTGAAACAAAGCCAATTCATATTCACTCGACCGATCCTAATGCTGCTCCTACTCATATCTCAACATCACTCGACAGGAAATAGGAAGAAGCGCTCATCCAATTCCTCCGTGAGAACTGGGACATCTTTCCATGGAAACCTTCTGACATGCTGAGTGTACCCAGGGGACTGGCTAAGCACTATTTGCGAGTCAAACCGAAAGTGAAGCCAGTCAAGGAACATCTTAGATAGTCTGCCGTATAGAAGACAAAAGCAATTGGCGAGGAAGTGGCTTGCCTCCTAGCAGCTGAGTTCATTCAAGAGATTTACCACTCCGAGTGGCTCGCCAATGTTGTCATGGTCCCCAAGAAGGACGATTCGCTTCGTATGTGCATCGACTTCAAGCATATCAATTGGGCCTACCCAAAAGATCATTTCCCTCTCCCCCGTATCGACTTGACTGTGAGCTGTGAGCATTTGTCTTTTCTAGACGCCTATTTCGGGTATCATCAGATCCGACTGTATGGACCCGATGAGATAAAAACATCTTTCATTACTCCATTCGGGTGCTTCTGTTATGTCACCATGCCATTCGGTCTCAAGAACGTTGGGGCCACATTTATGAGGATGATTCAGAAGTGCCTGTTCACTCAAATCAGTCGGAATGTGGAAGCATATATGGATGACATTGTGGTCAAGTCGCGTAAAGGTTCTAACCTGCTGACTGACCTCGCTGAAACCTTTGCCAACCTAAGAAGGTATGATATCAAGCTTAATCCATCGAAATGCACATTCGGAGTTCCAGGAGGGGAGTTACTCGGTTCCTTGTTTTCGAACGAGGGATCAACGCGAACCCGGAGAAAGTTGGAGCCATACTCTGGATGAAATGCCCTGTGCATGTGCATGATGTTCAGAAGCTTACTAGTTGTTTGGCCGCTTTGAGTCAATTCATCTCTTGCCTCGGTGAAAAGGCATTGCCTCTTTACCAACTGATGAAGAAATCTGACAAGTTCGAGTGGACTCCTGAAGCTGATGCAGCGTTTGCAGAACTCAAAACCCTGCTTTCCACCCAGCCGGTGCTTGCTGCCCCAATCAGCAAAGAGCCTTTACTACTTTATATTGCATCCACTAGACAAGTTGTTAGTATAGTACCTGCGGTCGAGCGGGAAGAAGAAGGAAAAATCTATAAAGTTCAGCACCCAGTGTACTATATTTCTGAAGTCTTGACTCCATCCAAGCAAAGATATCCACATTATCATAAGCTTGTCTATGGAATTTATATGACCACAAAGAAGGTTGCACATTATTCCTTTGATCACTCCATTACAGTCAGCAGCGACACACCATTATCAGAAATTCTGAACAACAGAGATGCAACTGGTCGAGTGGCAAAGTGGGCGATTGAACTCCTTCCCTTAAATATCAAGTTTGAGGCAAAGAAAGCTATCAAGTCCCAGGCAATAGCAGATTTCCTCGTCGAGTGGGTCGAGCAGCAACAACCGACTCAGATTCACTCGGAGCATTGGACCATGTTCTTTGATGGATCCAAGATGCTGAATGGTTCTGGTGCTGGGGTGGTATTGGTATCCCCTCGAGGAGACAGACTCATCTATGTTCTTCAGATTCATTTTGATTCCTCCAACAACGAAGCTGAATATGAAGCACTTCTGTACGGGTTGTGTATGGCCATTTCACTCGGTGTCCATCGCCTAATGGTCTACGGCGACTCAGATTTGGTGGTTAATCAAGTAATGAAGGAGTGGGACGTCAGAAGCCCGGCTATGATTGGCTATTGTAATGCAGTGAGAAAGTTAGAGAAGAAGTTTGAGGGGTTAGAGCTCCATCATATACCCCGACTGAAAAATCAAGTAGCTGATGATTTGGCAAAGATAGGTGTCAGTGTCAAAACTGGTGGATCTCGGGTAGGGGGTCCCGAACTGTGCATCTAAGGCGGATGGTAATAGGAGGCAGGGGACACGATGTTTACCCGGGTTCGGGCCCTCTTGATGGAGGTAAAACCCTACGTCCTGCTTGATTGTTCTTGATGATATGAGTATTACAAGAGTTGATCTACCACGAGATTAGAGAGGCTAAACCCTAGAAGCTAGCCTATGGTATGATTGTTGTTGTTGGTCCTACGGACTAAACCCTCCAGTTTATATAGACACCGAAGGGGGCTAGGGTTACACAAAATCGGTTACAAGGAAGGAAATCTACATATCCGTACTGCCAAGCGTGCCTTCCACGCCAAGGAGAGTCCCATCTGGACACGGAACGAAGTCTTCAATCTTGTATCTTCATAGTCCAACAGTCTGGCCAAAGGATATAGTCCAGCTGTCCGGATACCCCCTAATCTAGGACTCCCTCAGTAGCCCCTGAACCAGGCTTCAATGACGATGAGTCCAGCGTGCAGATTGTCTTCGACATTGCAAGGCGGGTTCCTCCTCCGAATACTTCATAGAAGATTTTGAACATGAGGATCGTGTCCAGCTCTGCAAAACAAGTTCCACATACAACCTTAGAGAGAATAATATTTTCACAAATCTAACCTGCCAACGCATTTCGCAGTGTGACATCACACCACCGCCAGGTCTTTATTTGAATTGTTTTTCATAACCAATCTCAGCGTGTTTCGCGAGGCGGTTTCCTTGGCACGTCTTGTCGAAGCAGAGATCGTGTCCCCTTTATTACGGGATTCTCATCAATACAGACGTGGGTAACCCAACCATGCCTATTGGTAGGACTCCTAGATCTTAGGCAAGTCCCAAACGACCACGAGGAGGACGCTTGATATTCACCCTCTTTATAAAGGGGACAAGGCTTTTTCTTTTTTCCTTCTCGTGCTCAATCAAATCCGCCTCCCGCCTCGAGTTCCAACACCCAAAGCTCAGGTTTAGGCACTTCGGACCTTCAACTATGTCCGGATCCAACCTTCAAGGTCGGTGGATGCCTTCCTCCGTCACGGAGGAGGACATCAAGAAGTTGAGAGAGGCCGGATATCTGATCGCCGAAATTTCGCATCGGCTGCCTGCCCGAGGGCAAGTCGTCCCTACTCCCGAACCCAACGAGAGTGTCGTGTTCGTCTCCCACTTCCTCCGAGGACTAGGCCTAGCTTTGCATCCCTTTGTTAGGGGTCTTATGTTCTATTACGGGCTAGATTTTCACGATCTGGCCCCGGATCCCCTTCTTCACATCTCGACATTTATTGTCGTATGTGAGGCCTTTCTCCGCATTACCACTCACTTTGGCCTGTGGCTCAAGACCTTCGATGTGAAGCCGAAGATTTTCGAGGGGCAGCATGTAGCGTGCGGAGGCGCTTCGATAAGCAAAATTGCTGACGCTCCATGGCCTGAGGGTTACTTCCCAGAGGTGTCCGGATTGTGGCAGCGGGAGTGGTTCTACATCACAGCTCCCCGAAGTGCCAAGTGGGTAGCTTCCCCCACCTTTCGCTCAGGCCCCCCACCACAACTGATGTCATGGATCAGCAGGGGGCTGAGCTGGGGTCTAGCCAAGGACGTGCCAATACTGCAAAGCCGTATCCGAGATCTCTTTGAGAGAGATTTCAGTCTGGTTATGGTAGTGCAAGTCATGCTAGTATGTCAAGTCCAGCCTTGCAAACGCCGGCCCCTTCGCATGTGGGAATTCAACCCGGAAGGACCGCGAGCTATTCAACATTTCCTCGGCATGATGCATGAAGAGATGTACAAATTGTTCTTCGGACCACAAATAATGTGTCCGGACATCACTGAGGATGCAGGTCTGAGCTGCAATCGCCCGGATACCGAAGTAAGTAGCCCCGCATCCGAACACACTGCCTGTTTATTTATCACAACATTGCCCTAAAAAAAGCCGCTCTTTGACCCAGGATTGGATACCAAAGGAAAAGTTGATCACGTGTTCGGCCCCCCTCCCTGAGACCTCACCAAATCCCGTGCTAACCAAGATGCTGGAGATCGTGCCTTATCAAGCGCCCTCAGGAGAAGATAAAGGGGGGGAACAAGGAGGCTAGCGCCTCCGTGAAGGAGGTTAGCCGGGGGGAGGAACTAAAACTTCCTCTCCCTAGGGACGGAAGAGAACCGCCTCTGAGGACCCGGAGACAACGGTCTCCAAACGGGGGAAGAAATCTCCGCCGGAGGGTCCTGCCCTGGGGGATACCCTGGCCGTACTATGCCCTCAAGGGGATCAGCCCTCCACTGAGCTGTAAGTAAAAGGGTAAATGAAAATATCTTGCTTTACCTCTAAGGAAAATAACTGAGGCATTTATCTTGCAGTTTGGATCTTAGCCCTTCTCAGCAGAGCTCGTCTTCGGGGGATCTTCTTCCAGAGATGATGGAGAGCGAAACGCCTCCCCCTGCCATACCGCCTCATGAGGCGGGCAACCCCGAGGTGTCGTTGCGGAGGGTTTCTCTTGATCAGGCAAGGCCAAAAGGTAATCCTATGGCCACCCGAAATCCTCAGTATCCGGCTCTTGAAGAGAGCAATCGAAAGAGGCCGGCACCGTCTGGTGTGCGGTCGGACGTACTGAGGGATCTGCTAAAGCAAGAGACTATCTCAGAAGAGCACCGCACATTGATGGGTACGGTGATTGAAAGGATTTCGTCCGCCGAAAGCGGGTTGCATGAAGCCTTTATGAGTCTACTGGCGGGTTTTGAGGTACACGAAATGATGTACATTTTTGACAGTACCGCACATTTTTTAGATGTGCCCTGTGTAGATAGTAGCCCCAGAGACTCTGGTTGTCGTCGAAAACGGCGGCAAATAGAGGATCATAGTCCCAGGTAATAACCAGACCGCCTTTATGTGCAGGTGGTTGAAGCTCCAGTGGCTAGCCGGACTGATGTGTTTGCTGAACTAAGGCGGCAACTGGATGCGGCAGATGCCGACATCGTGCTTGTTAACAAGCGGCTTGACGAGGCACAAGGTAAGTGATTTTTCTGGTGATTGTCACATAATAAGAGCAGCATGATGTCGGCATTCTGGGAACGGGGGTGCCCAGACTTGCCTGCCTGCGGCCTGCGGCGTGGCTCAAAAGGGGGCCCAGCGCGGCCCGTCTTCATCAACACAGACCCAAGACCCTCGCGAGGGGCCAAGCCTCACGGGGCGGATGACACGGAGCTTCCTCAGGCATGGCCTCATCAGGCTGGCTCGCGAGGAGGCGGAGAGATCAAGGCGGGGTACCTCACGAGGTGCCCGTGATGCAAGCCATGACGACCGAAGGCGCCAGGTGGGCGCCAGCCGCGCAGTGTCCTCCTTTCCTCTTTGGTGCAAAGGGAGCAAGCGCAGGCGAGAGCATCAAGCAAAGGCACCCGTTTCGGTGCAACGAGACCAAGACTAGTCCAACGGCAGGGAGGAAGTCATTGTGGAGCCCAAGCCAGCGTCACCACCAAAGCCTTTGGCAGGCGAGGACCAACTTTAGTCAGGATAAGTGTACCAGATGTTCCCCTTCAAAATGGCCAATTGTTGGCGCCCTTCTCGCTCAATATTTGGGAAGAGGCCCAGGGCCTTTGCCTATAAATAGGACTAGCCACCCACAGGGTAAAGAGATCGGGAGGGGAATCAAGAGATAGGACCGGGATCGAAATCAGAGAGAGAATCGAGAAGAGAGAGAGAGAGAGAGAGGGGTGACTGAACTCCTCCCAGCAGTTCATCCCCCAACCAAGAACAGACCCTCGCGGGGCTGTTCTTCCTTGTATTGCTCATCATCATCAGCCCAAGAGGCAATCCACCACACCACACACTGGAGTAGGGTATTACACCACAACGGTGGCCCGAACCAGTATAAACCCTGTGTCTCTTGTGCTGTCCTTTCCATAGCTTAGATCTTAGCGAGGCGGAGGGGTGCAGGTAGGTAGAAGGCGAAATCTCCGCGCGCACCCCAGTGTTCGAACCTCAAGGGTCTGCCAGAACCCGAAACCCGACATTTGGCGCGCCAGGTAGGGGTGCACCGGAATTCGTCTTCCACCACCCCGTTCTCCTCTGACCATCGCGTCCATGTCTGACGCTCGTCTGGCCCGCGCCAAGCGCCGGGCCGCTCTCGCTTCCCGCATCGCCCAGATGGCTCTTGTGGGCGGGCATCCTCGCCGTTCCCCATCACCTGCCGTCAACGCCGCCACCGGCCCGGCGGGGGACGAGCAGCAAGCATCGTCTCAACATCCGTCTGTGCGACAAGACAGCCGCACCGCTACTCCCTCGCTCACCCCAGCTGGTTCTTCGTCCCGCGCGCTCCGCACACCCATGGAGGCTCGAGCTGTGCTCATCGCGGCAAACGAGCTCCTGCGCTACCATCCCGTCGATGACGTCTACGAAGAATGGCTCGACCGCGTCGCCGAGCTCGTCCGCGCCGCAGGGGGCTCTCCTGCGTCGTCCGTTCCGCTACGCCGCACCCCGCCCCGCGCGGGCGATGAAGCTCCGGCGGCGCCCCGGCCGCCTCCTCCTCAAGAAGGCGCCATGGCTCCAAGGCACATGGCCCCTGGGCGGAACCCGCTCCGTCAGGTGTCAGCGCGGCAAGAGCAGAGCTGCCAAGAAGTCCCTTGCCCGCAAGAAGCTGCCTGGGCGCTCCCTGCTCCAGTACGTCGCGACCATGCTCCTGCTCCCGCACGTCAAGACCCCGCGCTGCTCCCAGCTGCAGCGCGTGGGGACATGCAAGACCAAGCTCTCCGTCACCCAAGGCCTCCCGTGGCCACAGCAGGCTGTCGTGCCTTCACCACCGAGCTACGCAGCGTCGCATGGCCCGACAAGTTCAAGCCAGACCTGCCTCCTCGTTACGATGGCACGGCCGACCCTGTGGAGTTCCTCCAGCTCTATGAGCTGGGCATCGAAGCTGCCAACGGAGACGAGAAGGTCATGGCGAACTGGTTTCCCATGGCGCTCAAGGACGGGGCCCGCACCTGGCTCCTGAGCCTGGCTCCAGGCACGACCTCCTCCTGGGACGAGATGTGCACCCGCTTCATCGCCAACTTCCAAGGTACTCGCGACCGGCCACCCGCCTTGAGCGACATGCGCCGCATCAAGCAACAACCCGGAGAGACCCTGTAGAAGTACATCCAGCGCTTCAACAACGCACGCCTCAAGATTCCCAAGGTGAACGAGGAGGCCATCATCTCAGCCTTCTTCGACGGCGTGCGTGATGTCAAGATGAAGGAGGAGCCGGTGATGCATGAAGACCTGTGCACTTCCTTGGAGTTGTTCAACTTGGCAACCAAGTGCGCCAGGGCTGAGGAAGGGCGACTCTCCCTCCACGAGCTGCCTGCCACAGACCCAGAAGAGAAGAAGCCCAAGGCCAAGGATGTGAAGCGCAAGGGGGCTGCCGTGCTCGCGGCAGAAACAGACACCGAGCGGGGCAGAGATCAGCCTGAACCTTCCAAGGGCAGTCGGTACTGTGTGTACCACGACCTCCACATCCACAACACCAACGAATGTCAAGAGCTCCGAGCCGTGCGAGAAGGAAGGATCGGCCGTTGCCCCGACCGCGGTGACCGGGGCAACGGTCGAGGAGGAGGGAGGAACGCAGGACGCTGGGAAGACCGCTGCCCGCGCCAAGGGTGGCACGATCGAGCTCGCGAGGATCGCCGGCAAGACCCGCCTCACGAGGGAGACTAGAGGGATCAGCCTCGCGAGGATCGCCCGCAAGGCAATGCAGGCCTCCCTCCGCTGCCGCCGCAGCCAAGGAGAAACGAGGACCGCCATCAGGACAAGGGGGCTGGGGGCTTCCAGGAGCCGCGCGCGATCGCCTGCATCCTGGGCGGGGCTCAAGCCCAGCCTCTCAACGCATCTTCAAGCAGTTCGCCCGCGAAGTGAATGCAGTCCTCCCCAAGCTGGAAGCCACGCGCCCTCTCAGGTGGTCGGCGTGCGCCATCACGTTCATCTCAGCAGATCAGCTCAAGTGTGCGGCCATAGCCGGAGTCCTCCCGATGCTTTGTTCCCCAATCATCAGCAACGTGGTGGTCACCAGGACCCCCATCGATGGCGGGGCAGGGCTCAACGTCCTGTCCGTGGAAACATTCAACAATCTCCAAGTGCCCTACAACCAGCTTCAGGCAACCAAGCCTTTCTCCGGAGTCACGGACGGCTCCACAGTCCCGATTGGGTAGGTCTGGCTCCCTGTCACCTTCGGGGCACGCGACAACTACCGCATCGAGCTCATCGACTTCGACGTCGCTCACATTCGCCTGCCGTACAACGCCATCCTTGGGTACCCAGCGCTGGCCAAGTTCATGGTCGTAACTCACCACGGCTACAACGTCCTCAAGATGCCAGGAAGTGGCGGGGTCATCACGGTGCCCTGTGAAGAGAAGGACGCGGTGTGTTCCCTGGAACGAGCCTTTCAGGCCGCATCACTGGAAGACCCGGATCGCGGAAGCAGGAGGCCTCCCGAGACCGCCCCCAAGAAGAAGAAGACATTGTCCGGCCCGGCCCCTCAGGAGGCAGGCCCCTCAAGGCCCGCGCCTGCCCAGGGGGAACCTCCTTCCATCGCATAGGAAAGTGCGCCCGGCGCCCTCCTTAGGCAGGGCTCGGGGGCTCTCCCCTGGAGGGCCACCGACCTGGCTAAGGTCACGAGGGAGGCGCTTGGGCACCACATGGAGGCGTGCTTCGAAACACGTTTCCCTCAAGAAGGAGTAAGGCAAGGAGGGCCAGACCCTCAGGAGTTCGTCAGCAAGGCCATTCAGGAGCTACAGGAGTCAAGAGTCATGAAAGGCGGCCGCCGCCTACCAGCTGTGGCTCCCCATCCAGGCGAGGATGGTGGGCTGCGCATCTGCATCGACATACCAGGGCTCAATCGAGTCGCCTCTCTGGAGCGCCCCTGGCCCTCGCGAGTGGGGCGCTGCGAATGTCCACCCCACAGCTACGTTCGCATGCCTTACGGCTTGCCGAACGCAGATGCCACGTACCAGCGCCTCATGAGGGGCATCATGGAGGCTCAATAGGCCAGGCGTTCCGCAGCCTTGGCGGAGATGGAGATGGTCCGCGAGGAGCCACCAGCGCCTCCGGAGCCTCCTGAGGCCCCTGGGCCTAGGGGCTCGTGAGGATCGGCTTCCGCAGCCCACCGAGTCTGCTACACCAACACTCCTTCATCCTCAACATCATCAGGTGACATCTTTCAAGTTTCATTTCCAGCTAGGAGCGCCCCCCCCAGGGCTGCATTATTCCCAGGCCGCGTGGGTCCGTCCCTGCGGCATGTATCCCTTTTTTCATGTTGTTAGCTTACCTTGTTGGGGGCGCCCCTTGGGCTGCATCATCCCCCAAGTCGCTCGGGCCAGACCCAGCGGCATGTATCCCTTTTGCGTTTATTTCCGGCTATGCGTTCGACCCACCATGCTTGATTATTTGATGCCTATCCACGGCACCTCTTCTTCTCCATGCCGACCACTTGCACATTAAAGGGGGGGGGTACCTGAGCATCGTGACTCAGGGCTCTTACTGGCTCTCCATCCCTCACCCTCTGGCCTTGTCCACGGCATCGCGACCTGGCATACCAGCGACGGCTGAGACCAGCTCGAGGGCCGGGACCCGAGGACGTAGAGTGCCGGCATCTAACCAAGTTTGCAGGGACACATCACAAGATAAGGCCCAGTGCCAGGTGCAACCCGCCTAGAGGTAGGGCCCCGTGAGTCCCGCGCTGGCTCACGGGTGCCCAGATACACCTCACCAGGCCCTACCGTGCCAGCCACGTGTCAGGGTGGGGCTGTATACGCCTTGGGGGCTCCTCCCGGAGGGGAGCCCCATCCCACGTACCAGTGGAAGCACCATGCTCCGCGCTGGCTGATGACACTGCCGAGGAGCGGCTATGCCCGTACACATACAGAAGCGCTATGCTCCGCGCTGGTGATAAACAACTGAGGGTGGCCCCCGGGCCGCACCAACCTCAGGGAGCCCAGAGCTCAGTGTCTAGCCTCATCGTAACGCCTCCCCTCGGGAGTGCCGCGCGAGGGGACTGGGCACGGGGGCTGCGCCTGGGTCACTCCCAGACGCACGCCACCCAGCCAGGCCCCCCGGGCCTGGTTCGTCGCGCGTCTCTCCCCGAGCGGAGCTAAGGTACGAAGGCCATTTGAGCGTCAAGGGGGACTCCTGAGCATCGCGACTCAGGAGCCTAACTAGTCACGTAGCCCCTCACTCCTTAGTTCCGAAAGGCTAACGGCGGTTGAGGTATGCGCGCGGTCGGGCTCTGCAGACGTAGAACGGTAGATCCACCCACATCACACCTCCCTACTTGCTGTTCGTGCGCCAAGGGGGACTCCTGAGCATCGCAACTCAGGAGCCTAACTTGTCACGTAGCCCCTCACTCCTTGGTCCCGTCCTGGTTTCCAGTCAGGGCTAACGGCGGCTGAGGTATGCGCGGGGCCGGGCTCTAGCGGCGTAGAACATAAGCAAGTAGGAAGGAAAAGCGTAAATTTCAAGGAATTCAAAAGCAAATATTACAATCCACACTGTTATCTCAATGCCAAACGCAAGTTTAAACGCCTCCCCGAGGCATGATACATGTGCAAGAATTAAAGGCAGGACAGGAGCCACAACGGAGTCACTTGTCGGCGGTGGAGCAGCGCGGAGTGGGTTTGCCTCATGGAGCAGCAGGGTCGGCGGCGCCTTGCTTCGGCTTGGTGCTGAAGGCCCGGAACTTCCCCAGCAGAGCCTCCACGCGACCCTTCACGGCCTCTGCAGCGGCAGCGGCACGCTCGCCGCTTACTGGCTCCAGCAGGCTGTCGAGGTCGATGCCGGGATCGCGAAGGTAGATGTGGGTAAGGACCCGCGTCAGCGTTGCAGAAGACAGGACACGCGCCTCGGCCTCGGCCGTGGGGCCAAGACCAAGGGCGACATCTTCAAGAGCGCGAACCAGGAAGGGAAGCAGCTTGGCGGGGTCATCCTCGGCGCCAGCCAGCGGGCTCTCCAGGCTGCTGTCGTAAAGCATCCTCAGCGAGGAGCAAGCCTTCGCCTCCATCTCGACGAAGGCCACGCGGTCCTCGGCAAGAACCTGGGCCTTGTCGTCCAACTCGACCTTCCTCGCCCCAACTCCTGCTCCAGCGCACCTAGTGAAGGAAATATGCCCTAGAGGCAATAATAAAGTTATTATTTATTTCCCTATATCATGATAAATGTTTATTATTAATGCTAGAATTGTATTAACCGGAAACATAATACATGTGTGAATACATAGACAAACTTAGTGTCACTAGTATGCCTCTACTTGACTAGCTCGTTAATCAAAGATGGTCATGTTTCATGACCATGAACAAAGTGTTGTTATTTGATTAACGAGGTCACATCATTAGTTGAATGATCTGATTGACATGACCCATTCCATTAGGTTAGCACCCGATCGTTTAGTATGTTGTTATTGCTTTCTTCATGACTTATACATGTTCCTATAACTATGAGATTATGCAACTCCCGTTTACCGGACGAACACTTTGGGTACTACCAAACGTCACAACATAACTGGGTGATTATAAAGGAGTACTACAGGTGTCTCCAAAGGTATAAGTTGGGTTGGCGTATTTCGAGATTAGGATTTGTCACTCCGATTGCCGGAGAGGTATCTCTGGGCCCTCTCGGTAATGCACATCACATAAGCCTTACAAGCATTAAAACTAATATGTTAGTTGTGAGATGATGTATTACGGAACGAGTAAAGAGACTTGCCGGTAACGAGATTGAACTAGGTATTGGATACCGACGATCGAATCTCGGGCTAGTAACATACCGATGACAAAGGAAACAACGTATGTTGTTATGCGGTCTGACCGATAAAGATCTTCGTAGAATATGTAGGAGCCAATATGGGCATCCAGGTCCCGCTATTGGTTATTGACCGGAGACGTGTCTCGGTCATGTCTACATTGTCAGGACCCCGACTCGATGACACATCGATCTAGCCTGTAACACCTCATATCACTTTGCGGCCTCACGCACGGTATCCCCACGGGTGTCGCCTTACCTTTGCCCGGGACCGTTTGCGCCTTTTGGCTCACGTATATGATAGTGTTGCTAGCATCCATATGTTAAGGAGCCCGGGCTGACATGACTAGTTGTAAACCCAAAGTGGCACAGACTTACAGGGACAGGCATCCATGACCCAGCAACGAACGTGTCGGTCATCAGCAAGTGGGTCCGGGCTGTAGCACTGGGCTAGCAGGACTCCGGTACTCAATGCGTGACATTTCCCCGAAGGGACAGACACAGGAACGAAGAAGGACACATGCCGGCCAGCCTAAGTGTTCCAGAGCAGTAGCAAGCTACGATGGCTCAGTGGTAACACTAGGAGACATTTCCCGGTAAGAGAGGCTACTAAGGATAAACAACTAGATAGTCAGATCCCACACATACCAAGCATTTCAATCATACACACAATATGCTCGATATGTGCAAATACAACAAGGCATCACAACATGACTCTATGACACAAGTACTTTATTTTAAGGCTCAGAGAGCCATACATAACATACACAAAGGTACGGGTCACACGACCCAGCATTCAAGTCATACAGTCATACAAACCAGCAGCGGAAGTAACTTGTCTGAGTACAGACAACTAGAAAATAAAAGAGGCTTGGAAAGCCTAGCTATACTACGTGGTCCTTCACAAGCTCAGGATCACCACCTGGGCCTTAGCCTACTCATTGATGTCAACGTCTACGTAGAACCCATCATAAGGGGTTGCAGCGTCTTCTGTAAAAATGTAAATTATAGCAACATGAGTACAAAGGTACTCAGCAAGACTTACATCAGATCCTATATACATGCATATTATCAAGAAGGGTTGGTGGAGTTTTTGCAGCAAGCCAGCTTTGACTCTTGGCTAGGCTAACCTACGAGACTCCAACTTGAAATGATTTTGCGTACACGAGTCCACTACTCACCAATTCAATACACTACCGAGGATCCACCTCCGTCTTCCTACGGAAGAGCCATCCTCGGCACTCACACTTATCTTGAGGCTTTTAGTAGTTTCCATTTACTTGTCTATGAGCTGTATAGGCAACCAAGTAGTCCTTTACCGCGGACGCGGCTATTCGAATAGATCATGATAACCCTGCAGGGATGTACTTCTTCATACATGCTATCACCACTTACCGTCGTTTACACGACATGTACTCGGCAACCTTCAAGCGGAAGCCCAACGTGGGTGTCGGCCACGACCTACCTAATCACCTAAGCCTCCAGTCCAGGTTTATCGCCTATCCAGGTTCCATCCGTAGGGAGTCCGGCCGAGGTTTCCCATACGGCCCCGAACGATGTGAACAGGGTTCCCGAGATACCTAACGGGTATTCGGTACACCCGGCCACGTACCTACTGCATCACAGCCCACCCCTACGGTCAGCGCTGTCCACGGCCTCCAGTAGGCTACAAACACCAGAAACTACTTGCAACTCCTGGACGGAGAACTAAGGTGAATAAGAAGCCGAGAGGGTCCATTGGTTTCGGGCCCAATGCATGGTAGTAGCTGATTCTTAAATCACACATACAGATCTCAGTGCTTAAGGTCGGCTTCAATGAAACAACCCACCATGTACTCCTACATGGCCTCTCATCGATACCTTTACCAAATCGTGTTCACCACACCACTCTCATTACCGACATAATCATTTCACTCTAGCCCATCACCCAGATGAACCAGACCTGACACGACTCTAAGCATAGCAGGCATAGCAAGGTAGGAACAACACATTCATATGGCTCAATCAACTCCTACACATGCTAGTGGGTTTCATCTAGTTACTGTGGCAATGACAGGTCATGCAGAGGAAGTGGGTTCAACTACCGTAGCACACAGCAGTTTGAAACGCGTTGTCTTAATGCAGTAAAAGAGAGCAGGAGCGAGAACATGGGATTGTATCCATATGATCAAATGGTTGGTTGCTTGCCTGATGGTTCGATGCACTGATATGGTTCTTCGTTAGGGTAATCACGGTACTCCTCGGAGGCAGAACCTGCCGCAAAGAACACCGATACACAACCATCACCAAACAATGTGCAACAATATGATGCATGCATGAAACATAGCAATATGAGTGTGTTGGGCTAATGCAACTAAGACCAGAAGGGTTTGAACCAATTTGAATCAAAGATTCAAATTTCAAACTCAAACATGGCCCTTTAAAGTGTTTTTCCTTGTTCTGTATTAAACATCAGGTTAACTTGTTTAATCATGCATGAAAATAGTACAGATGGATAGATTGGATTTTTCTGATCATTTTTCATATATAATTTGTCTGATTTGGAGTTACAGAATAAAAGTTATGAATTTTTAAAGTTTAAACTATATTCTGGAATTTCCTATATTAGATTAATTCCAGAAAATCAATTATTGCGTCAGCCTGACGTCAGTGTGACGTCAGCACGTCAACGGGACACGTCCGGGTCAAACCTGACAGTGGGTCCCGCGTGCCAGTGTGATTAGATTAATTAAAGTTTAATTAAAACTAAACCTGTTTAATTAACAGGGTTGGGCCCCACCTGTCATTGACTCAGGGGAGTCAACCAGGGCCCACCTGTGGTCAAACCCGGGTCGGCTGCACCGGCGTTTAGCCGCCAGCGAGCCTGACGCGGCGGCGGAAGTGGTTTTGGCTGTTTCGGCCGCCAAATGGGTCGCGGAGACCACCGGAGTGGAGCTGAGGACGAGCCGCAGCTCTTGGTGGAGTCCGTTGGGGTCGGGGTGGCCGGAGTTAGCGCCGGCGACGACTTTGGCAGCCACCGGGGTTCGGCCGAAGACGAACTTGACGCTAGAGGGGTCGGTGAGGCGCGGGGAGTAGCTAGCTAGGTGCTACGTGACACGGTGAGTATGATGGACACCGTGGAGTGGCCGGAGGGTGACCGGGAGCACGTCGGCGACGAGCTCCACGGCGGTGGGTGCGGTTGAGCTCAGGGAGGTCGCTACACAGCTCGGGAGCAAGAAAAGGAGGGGGGAAGATGGCTAAGCTCACAGTGAGTGCGACGAAGCCCTTGGTGCGGCCGGAGATGGACCGGAGCGATGACGGCGTTGAAGGGGATCTCCGGCGACGGCGGTTCGGGCGAGGTCGTTGCCGTGGACTCGGGCGTTGCGAGCGCTCGGGGCTCGGCTTGCTCGATGGAGTGGACAGCGGCGGAGCTCCTGGACACGATGAGAGGACGCACGGGCGGCGGGGAGCACGGCTACGACGAAGGCATGGCGATGGTGGCGTCGGTCATGGCGGGGGAGCGCGAGGGGGAGGAGCTGGAGAGGAGAGGGGGTGTCTGGGGGGTTCGGGGGAGCGAGGGAGGCCGATCCACGACGTCACCGGGCGAGGGGAGCGGCGAGGCGGCGAGCAGGTGCGTGGCGCACGCTGCGGTCGCCGTCGGGCACCTGCCTGCCTGCCTGGCCGGCAAGCAGCTCGCTGGAGCGGCGCTGGGCTGGGCCGGCAGGTGGGCCGGGAGCAGGCGTCAGGTAAGTTTTTCCATTTCTTTCTGTTTTCTGTTTTTTTAATACTTCTGCAACTTTGTTGAATTAAATAAAATACTTAGGCAACTCCTAAAATCACCAAACTACTCCTGGTCCATAGTTGGATTATTTCCAACATGAAGCATTTTGGTTTGGAGATATTTGAGCATTTAAATATTTTATATAATTTTAAATGCCCAAATTCAAATATTTATGATTTAATTCAAAAACCCTAAGATGGCCTAGGAAAATGTGCATCACTTTTGGCAGAGATTCTGAACCAAGACAAAAATGATGGGCATTTTAGAAGGGCATTTCAGGTTCATTGAAAAAGTTTTTAGTAAACCCTAATTGGTTTCAGAGGGGACTGGGGGTTCTGTCATCCCCATTTCAGGTTTCTGATGAAAGAGTAAACATGATGCAACACTCTAATGCATGGCTAACTAGGGTGTGACAACTCACCCCCACTCAAAAGAATCTCGTCCCGAGATTTGGGTTCCTCCGGAAAGAAGGCGGGATACTCAAGTCGAAGACGATCCTCCCTTTCCCAAGTTGCTTCATCCTCAGAATGGTGCGACCATTGTACTTTGAGAAACTTGATATTATGACGTCGAGTGGTACGCTCAGCCTGATCGAGGATACGAATGGGGTACTCTCGATATGTAAGATTATCTTGGAGATCAAGTGTTTCATAGTCCACTCCACGGATAGGATCCGAGAAGCAACGCCTGAGTTGAGAAACGTGGAAGACATCATGGACTCTGGAGAGGTGCGGAGGTAGTTCCAACTGGTAGGCAACTTCTCCTCGTTTAGCGAGAATGCGAAAAGGTCCAATGTAACGAGGAGCCAATTTGCCTTTGATACCGAAACGATGGGTTCCCTTCAGAGGGGTAACCCGAAGGTAAGCCTTCTCGTCAACCTCGAAAGTCATAGCCTTATGTTTTCGGTCATATTGACTCTTTTGACGAGATTGGGCTGTTTTCAACTTTTCACGAACGATGCGAACTTGCTCTTCTGCTTCCTGAATCATATCCGGGCCAAAGAATTGTCTTTCCCCGGTCTCTGACCAGTTAAGGGGTGTTCGACACCGTCGTCCATAGAGAACTTCAAAAGGGGCTTTACCCAAGCTAGATTGATAGCTGTTGTTGTAAGCGAATTCGGCAAATGGAAGGCACTTCTCCCAATCCATTCCGAATGAGATAACAGAGGCTCGAAGCATGTCTTCTAGGATCTGGTTGACACGTTCCACTTGACCACTCGATTGAGGGTGAAAAGCGGTGCTAAAGGAAAGGCGGGTTCCCATGGCGTTTTGGAAACTTTCCCAAAATCAAGAGGTGAAAAGACTTCCTCTATCCGAGTTAATTTCCAAGGGAACACCATGGAGAGACACTATTCGGGAGATGTATAAGTCTGCCAGCTGACTAGCGGTTATACTCTCGCGAACAGGTAAGAAATGGGCCACTTTGGAAAGACGATCAACAACGACGAAGATAGCATTATTCCCTCTTTTGGTCCTGGGAAAACCGGTAATGAAGTCCATACCAATTTTATCCCATTTCCATTCAGGAATAGCTAAGGGTTGAAGGGTGCCAGCAGGCCGTTGATGCTCTGCTTTTACACGACGGCAGACGTCGCAGCTAGCAATATACTGAGCAATTTCTCTCTTCATCCTAGTCCACCAGAACCTCTGGCGTAGATCCTGATACATCTTAGTACTACCGGGATGAATGGTGAGAGGAGATTCATGAGCCTCCTTAAGGATCAATCGCCTCAGGTTTCGCACTTTGGGAACCACTAGTCGATTCCCGAAGTATACGACCCCTTGATCATTAATGGAGAAACAATTCGCAACTCCTTTCTTGATGTTTCTCTTGATGCGGGAAATTCCCGGATCTACCTTCTGTGCTTTGATGATCTGGTCCGTAAGGGTAGGTTTCGCCACCAAGGTGGAAAGAAAACCTTGAGGAACAATGTGAAGGTTAAGCTTCCGAAATTCCTCATGGAGAAGCGGTTGACTTTGTTGTAGCATTAGGTTGTTACAATAAGATTTACGACTTAGCGCATCAGCCATGACGTTGGCTTTCCCTGGGGTGTAAGTTATTCCTAAGTCGAAATCTGTGATCAACTCAACCCAACGTCTTTGCCTGAGATTCAAATCCGGTGGGGTGAAAATGTACTTCAGACTTTGGTGATCAGTGAATATTTCGCAACGGTTACCGAGGAGGTAATGTCGCCAGGTCTTAAGTGCATAGACTACGGCTGCAAGCTCTAGATCATGAGTAGGATAATTCTCCTCATGTGGGTGCAATTGCCGTGAAGCGTAAGCAATTACGTGTCGATCTTGCATGAGAATGCAACCTAGTCCTTGTCGCGAGGCGTCGCAGTAGATAACAAAGTCCTTGGAGAAGTCTGGCGGTACCAGTACGGGAGCAGAAGTCAGGCGTCTTTTCAGTTCCTGAAAGCTGTGCTCACATTGTGGAGTCCATTCGAACTTTTTATCTTTCTTGAGGAGTTCGGTTAGAGGTTTAGCAACTTTGGAGAAGTTCTCGACAAAGCGACGACAATAGCTCGCTAAGCCCAGAAAACTCCGAACTTGCTTGACCGATTCAGGTGGAGTCCAATTAAGGACGGCTTGAACTCGCTCAGGGTTAACAGCAATACCTTTACCAGATATTACATGACCCAGATAGGTCACTTCCGACAACCAGAATTCACATTTAGAAAATTTGGCATAAAGGCGATGCTCTCGAAGTTTCTTCAACACTAGCCTTAGATGTTCGGCATGTTCTTCCTCGTTCTTGGAGTAGATGAGTATATCATCGAGATAAACCACGACGAATTTATCCAAATACTCCATGAAGATTGAGTTCATTAACCGAGAAAAGGTGGCTGGAGCGTTGGTTAAACCGAAGGACATGACGGTGTACTCGTATTGGCCATAACGAGTAACAAAGGCCGTTTTAGGAATGTCCCCGTTTCTGATTTTGATTTGATGGTAGCCCAACCTCAAATCCATCTTGGAGAAGACTGAGGATCCAGCGAGCTGATCATACAGGTCGTTGATCCTGGGGAGCGGATATTTGTTCTTGATTGTGACCAAATTGACAGGTCGATAATCTACAACCATCCGGTCCGTACCATCCTTCTTCTTGACGAATAGGACGGGGCAAGCCCACGGGGATGAACTAGGTCGGATGAAACCCTTTTTCAAGGACTCATCGAGTTGTTTCTTAAGCTCGCTAGTTCTAGTGGTGCCATCTTATAGGGTCTTCTAGCAATCGGAACGGTTCCTGGAATGAGGTCTATTAGGAACTCAACATCCCTGTCAGGTGGAACACCTGGCAATTCCTCTGGGAAGACATCCAGGAAGTCACGGACTACCGGAACGTCCTCAAGGTCTGGCAAAGGGCTGGCGTTAAGAGAATATAATTGTCGCTTGGCTAATCGGGTCAAGACATTAACTATCTTCCCCGAAGGATGAGTGAGTTGAACAGTCCTAGAGAAGCAATCAATTTTGGCATGATGAGCTGACATCCAGTCCATACCCAAAATGATATTAATATCTGAAAATTTGAGAGCTATCAAAGATGCAAGGAAAACAAGTCTGTCGACTTGGATTTCATTTCCATAACTTACCCTGGAGGTCTGCCATCTAGAACCAGGAGTAGAAATTTCCATAGTGGATGGCATGTCACAAAATGCGGTGTTATGCAAACGAGCATAGTTCTCGGATATAAATGAATGAGAGGCTCCGGTATCGAAAAGAACAGATGCCGGGTGGCAATTAACAAGGAGCGTACCGAGAACGACGTTGGGATCCTCTTGAGCTTCTTCGGCAGAGATACAGTTGACATGGCCACGTGTAGCGGTGGCCGGCTTGGCGTGGAACACTTTCCCTGTCGGCTTGCCACGGCCAACAGCTTTAGCAGATTGGTTGGGGTTGGTCTGGGGACACTCACGCATATAGTGGCCAGATTCCCCACACTTGAAACAAGTCACGGAACTGGTACGTGGAGGAGCATTGTTGGTTGGACCACCATAGGGCTTGGCTGGTGCAGACTGTTGAACGGGGCGAGGCGCCTGAAAGGATGGCCTCGGTGTGAACCTGGGTGGCAGGGCGGTGTTGGGCACCCACACGCGGTGCTTCTGAGGACCAGCACCGGATGAGGAACCCATGTCACGGCCATGCTTGCGTGTTGCGTCATAATCAGTCTGACCAGTCTCAGCACTGATGGCCTTGTTAACAAGTTTCTGAAAAGATGTGCACTCATGCAGACGGAGGTCGCGGCGAAGCTCAGGACTAAGTCCCTTACGGAACCTTGCTTGCTTCTTGGCATCAGTAGAAACTTCCTCAGTTGCATATCGTGCGAGGTTACCGAACTCCCTGCTGTAAGCATCCACAGAGAGTCGGCCCTGAGTGAAACTTCAAAATTCCTCACGTTTATGGTCCATGAGACCCTCCGGAATGTGATGTTCATGGAAAGCCTCGCTGAATTCAGCCCAAGTAGTGACATGGCCCGCTGGGCGCATAGCTCCATAATTCTCCCACCATAGACTGGCGGGGCCTTCAAGATGATATGCAGCAAAGGTGACCTTGTCAGCCTCAGCTACTAGCGCGGAACGCAGCTTGTGAGAGATACTGCGAAGCCAGTCATCAGCGTCGAGAGGCTCGACGGAGTGGTGGAACGTGGGTGGATGTAACTTGATAAAGTCACTGAGTGACACCACGTTAGTCCTCTGATGGTGTGCTGTGTTTTGTTCAATACGCTCCAACAAACGGTTGGTCTCCCGCTTGTTTCTTTCGGCTTCCATCATAACCTCGGCTAGGGAAGGAGGATGAGGCAGATTTGCATTCCTGACTTCACTGCCTTCGGCCTTCTCTTGAGGAGCAGGGTTAGTGCGCGTGTTGACCATCCTAGGTAAACAAGACAACGATTTAGTCAGAATGATAAAATTCCGACATAGGATACAGAATGTAAGGAATAACTCGGAATGCAAGATGATCATCCGTATGACATGGTAGATACAGAAACTGCTTCTTTATTCCATCGTCATACACACCATACAAGGTTTAGTACAAGACCAAACAAGGTACTATTACGGTGAAAGAGGATTACATCTCATCGGAGGCATTCCCAGCTCCTATACATTATTTTTCTACACCTCCGGAAGGCGATACAAACCAGGTCATATCCCATGAGTCACGCAGGACGATAGACGACACAGCTAACACGAACTAGTGATACTACCACTAACTCAGACCGATCCGTTGTAGTCCTCGTAGAAGTCACCTCCATAGCCTGGAAGCTCAACATGATCATCCGGAAACAGACGATCTCGCGGAGCTTGTGGACCATAGGGGCTAGGATGAGGTCTTGGACCAACAGACGGTGGCCTGCGGGGACCGCGAGGTGGGGTGATGCCTCCTACATCACGCCAACCCATCACGTCTGGCAGAGCAGATCTCACAGGATAGAGATCGCGCATATCCGAATATCCAGCTTGCACCGCCGGTGCAAACCGAGTCAATGTGGCCCAATGGTCAGCACGGGTATTGAAGAGATCTAACCTCAAGGCCCGATTTTCACGGTCCTTATCCTCGAGCATCTCAGCAGTAGTGCGAGTCCGTGAATCCTCCTGAGTGGGGTCAGCATAGATAGCCTGGAGATACCCTTGTGCTCCCGGAAGTGATCCTGGCATATACCGGAAATCAGAGTCCCGAAATAGACCAGACCTGACTCGCATGATGGTCATCATAGAGTAGGCGGCGTCCTGCACAGCCATCTCAATAGTAACCCCGAGTCCATAGGAGCAGTGAAGGGGCTCGGTGGACCCAGGATAAGATGGAAATATCCTGACAGTGCAGAGATACTGGCTTTGATTAAAGTCTCGGAATTGCTCTTCGACCGTGTACTCAGGATACCAACGGTATCCAGCCTCAGTCATTACCCTGACCAACATGGCAGTATGGCCGGGTACATCTAGGCATCGAGTCAGGCGAACCACTTGATTGAGGTCACGAGTGGCCATCTGAAAACACAATCATAATGCAAAGGCATTAGAATTTCTAGCAAAATTTCGGCAGCATAACAGCTGTAAATGCTCAAGAAGGATTTTGAGACATTTGACAAAGGATTTCATACACACTCAACATCATCATATCAAAGTTCTGAGTCCATCCTAACAACATAACGTGGTAGTAGAACTGAACTAGGCTTGTATCCATCAACCCTATAAGGTACTACTGATTAGTAACACGTGATCCTGATAGAGAGAATAGATCCTAATTCCTTAACCCCCGGTGGAAGAATAGACTGACTCAGATCAGAATGTCATAAGATAAAGGAGTAAAAAGAGCCTTACGTTCCACCCACAAACAATTCCCCTACATATAACTAAAGAATTTCTAGACTCAACATCGACCAGTTTGGCTTGGAGAACCTATAGGCAGTCCGGCTCTGATGCCAACGCTGCCAGGACCCCGACTCGATGACACATCGATCTAGCCTGTAACACCTCATATCACTTTGCGGCCTCACGCACGGTATCCCCACGGGTGTCGCCTTACCTTTGCCCGAGACCGTTTGCGCCTTTTGGCTCACGTATATGATAGTGTCGCTAGCATCCATATGTTAAGGAGCCCGGGCTGACATGACTAGTTGTAAACCCAAAGTGGCACAGACTTACAGGGACAGGCATCCATGACCCAGCAACGAACGTGTCGGTCATCAGCAAGTGGGTCCGGGCTGTAGCACTGGGCTAGCAGGACTCCGGTACTCAATGCGTGACATTTCCCCGAAGGGACAGACACAGGAACGAAGAAGGACACATACCGGCCAGCCTAAGTGTTCCAGAGCAGTAGCAAGCTACCATGGCTCAGTGGTAACACTAGGAGACATTTCCCGGTAAGAGAGGCTACTAAGGATAAACAACTAGATAGTCAGATCCCACACATACCAAGCATTTCAATCATACACACAATATGCTCGATATGTGCAAATACAACAAGGCATCACAACATGACTCTATGACACAAGTACTTTATTTTAAGGCTCAGAGAGCCATACATAACATACACAAAGGTACGGGTCACACGACCCAGCATTCAAGTCATACAGTCATACAAACCAGCAGCGGAAGTAACTTGTCTGAGTACAGACAACTAGAAAATAAAAGAGGCTTGGAAAGCCTAGCTATACTACGTGGTCCTTCACAAGCTCAGGATCACCACCTGGGCCTTAGCCTACTCATTGATGTCAACGTCTACGTAGAACCCATCAGAAGGGGTTGCAGCGTCTTCTGTAAAAATGTAAATTATAGCAACATGAGTACAAAGGTACTCAGCAAGACTTACATCAGATCCTATATACATGCATATTATCAAGAAGGGTTGGTGGAGTTGTTGCAGCAAGCCAGCTTTGACTCTTGGCTAGGCTAACCTACGAGACTCCAACTTGAAATGATTTTGCGTACACGAGTCCACTACTCACCAATTCAATACACTACCGAGGATCCACCTCCGTCTTCCTACGGAAGAGCCATCCTCGGCACTCACACTTATCTTGAGGCTTTTAGTAGTTTCCATTTACTTGTCTATGAGCTGTATAGGCAACCAAGTAGTCCTTTACCGCGGACGCGGCTATTCAAATAGATCATGATAACCCTGCAGGGATGTACTTCTTCATACACGCTATCACCACTTACCGTCGTTTACACGACATGTACTCGGCAACCTTCAAGCGGAAGCCCAACGTGGGTGTCGGCGACGACCTACCTAATCACCTAAGCCTCCAGTCCAGGTTTATCGCCTATCCAGGTTCCATCCGTAGGGAGTCCGGCCGAGGTTTCCGATACGGCCCCGAATGATGTAAACAGGGTTCCCGAGATACCTAACGGGTATTCGGTACACCCGGCCACGTACCTACCGCATCACAGCCCACCCCTACGGTCAGCGCTGTCCACAGCCTCCAGTAGGCTACAAACACCAGAAACTACTTGCAACTCCTGGACGGAGAACTAGGGTGAATAAGAAGCCGAGAGGGTCCATTGGTTTCGGGCCCAATGCATGGTAGTAGCTGATTCTTAAATCACACATACAGATCTCAGTGCTTAAGGTCGGCTTCAATGAAACAACCCACCATGTACTCCTACATGGCCTCTCATCGATACCTTTACCAAATCGTGTTCACCACACCACTCTCATTACCGACATAATCATTTCACTCTAGCCCATCACCCAGATGAACCAGACCTGACACGACTCTAAGCATAGCAGGCATAGCAAGGTAGGAACAACACATTCATATGGCTCAATCAACTCCTACACATGCTAGTGGGTTTCATCTAGTTACTGTGGCAATGACAGGTCATGCAGAGGAAGTGGGTTCAACTACCGTAGCACACAGCAGTTTGAAACGCGTTGTCTTAATGCAGTAAAAGAGAGCAGGAGCGAGAACATGGGATTGTATCGATATGATCAAATGGTTGGTTGCTTGCCTGATGGTTCGATGCACTGATACGGTTCTTCGTTAGGGTAATCACGGTACTCCTCGGAGGCAGAACCTGCCGCAAAGAACACCGATACACAACCATCACCAAACAATGTGCAACAATATGATGCATGCATGAAACATAGCAATATGAGTGTGTTGGGCTAATGCAACTAAGACCAGAAGGGTTTGAACCAATTTGAATCAAAGATTCAAATTTCAAACTCAAACATGGCCCTTTAAAGTGTTTTTCCTTGTTCTGTATTAAACATCAGGTTAACTTGTTTAATCATGCATGAAAATAGTACAGATGGATAGATTGGATTTTTCTGATCATTTTTCATATATAATTTGTCTGATTTGGAGTTACAGAATAAAAGTTATGAATTTTTAAAGTTTAAACTATATTCTGGAATTTCCTATATTAGATTAATTCCAGAAAATCAATTATTGCGTCAGCCTGACGTCAGTGTGACGTCAGCAGGTCAACGGGACACGTCCGGGTCAAACCTGACAGTGGGTCCCGCGTGTCAGTGTGATTAGATTAATTAAAGTTTAATTAAAACTAAACCTGTTTAATTAACAGGGCTGGGCCCCACCTGTCATTGACTCAGGGGAGTCAACCAGGGCCCACCCGTGGTCAAACCCGGGTCGGCTGCACCGGCGTTTAGCCGCCAGCGAGCCCGACGCGGCGGCGGAAGTGGTTTTGGCTGTTTCGGCCGCCAAATGGGTCGCGGAGACCACCGGAGTGGAGCTGAGGACGAGCCGCAGCTCTTGGTGGAGTCCGTTGGGGTCGGGGTGGCCGGAGTTGGCGCCGGCGACGACTTTGGCAGCCACCGGGGTTCGGCCGAAGACGAACTTGACGCTAGAGGGGTCGGTGAGGCGCGGGGAGTAGCTAGCTAGGTGCTACGTGACACGGTGAGTATGATGGACACCGTGGAGTGGCCGGAGGGTGACCGGGAGCACGTCGGCGACGAGCTCCACGGCGGTGGGTGCGGTTGAGCTCCGGGAGGTCACTACACAGCTCGGGAGCAAGAAAAGGAGGGGGGAAGATGGCTAAGCTCACAGTGAGTGCGACGAAGCCCTTGGTGCAGCCGGAGATGGACCGGAGCGATGACGGCGTTGAAGGGGATCTCCGGCGACGGCGGTTCGGGCGAGGTCGTTGCCGTGGACTCGGGCGTTGCGAGCGCTCGGGGCTCGGCTTGCTTGATGGAGTGGACAGCGGCGGAGCTCCTGGACACGATGAGAGGACGCACGGGCGGCGGGGAGCACGGCTACGACGAAGGCATGGCGATGGTGGCGTCGGTCATGGCGGGGGAGCGCGAGGGGGAGGAGCTAGAGAGGAGAGGGGGTGTCTGGGGGGTTCGGGGGAGCGAGGGAGGCCGATCCATGACGTCACCGGGCGAGGGGAGCGGCGAGGCGGCGAGCAGGTGCGTGGCGCGCGCTGCGGTTGCCGTCGGGCACCTGCCTGCCTGCCTGGCCGGCAAGCAGCTCGCTGGAGTGGCGCTGGGCTGGGCCGGCAGGTGGGCCGGGAGCAGGCGTCAGGTAAGTTTTTCCATTTCTTTCTGTTTTCTGTTTTTTCAGTACTTCTGCAACTTTGTTGAATTAAATAAAATACTTAGGCAACTCCTAAAATCACCAAACTACTCCTGGTCCATAGTTGGATTATTTCCAACATGAAACATTTTGGTTTGGAGATATTTGAGCATTTAAATATTTTATATAATTTTAAATGCCCAAATTCAAATATTTATGATTTAATTCAAAAACCCTAAGATGGCCTAGGAAAATGTGCATCACTTTTGGCAGAGGTTCTGAACCAAGACAAAAATGATGGGCATTTTAGAAGGGCATTTCAGGTTCATTGAAAAAGTTTTTAGTAAACCCTAATTGGTTTCAGAGGGGACTGGGGGTTCTGTCATCCCCATTTCAGGTTTCTGATGAAAGAGTAAACATGATGCAACACTCTAATGCATGGCTAACTAGGGTGTGACATACATTGTTCTCGAACCCGTAGGGTCCGCACGCTTAAGGTTACGATGACAGTTATATTATGAGTTTATACATTTTGATGTACCGAAGGTTGTTCGGAGTCCCGGATGTGATCACGGACATGACGAGGAGTCTCGAAATGGTCAAGACGTAAAGATTGATATATTGGAAGCCTATGTTTGGATATCGGAAGTGTTCCGGGTGAAATCGGGATTTTACCGGAGGACCGCGAGGTTACCGGAACCCCCCGGGAGCTATATGAGCCTTAGTGGGCTTTAGTGGAAAGGAGAAAGGGGCAGCCCAAGGTGGCTGTGTGCCTCCCCCCTTCCCCTAGTCCTATTAGGACTAGGAGAGGTGGCCGGCCCCCTCTCTCTCTTTCCCCCCTCAAGGAATCCTATTCCAACTAGGATTGGGGGGGGGGGAATCCTACTCCCAGAGGGAGTAGGAATCTCCTGGCGCGCCCTCCCTTGGCCGGCCAGCCTCCCCCTCTAGTCCTTTATATACTGAGGCAGAGGCACCCCAGAAACACACAAGTTGATCCACGTGATCTATTCCTTAGCCGTGTGCGGTGCCCCCAGCCACCATAGTCCTCGATAATACTGTAGCGGAGTTTAGGCGAAGCCCTGCTGCTGTAGTACATCAACATTGTCACCACGCCGTCGTGCTGATGGAACTCTTCCCCGACACTTTGCTGGATCGGAGTCCGGGGATCGTCATCAAGCTGAACGTGTGCTCGAACTCGGAGGTGCCGTAGTTTCGGTGCTTGATCGGTTGGATCGTGAAGACGTACGAGTACTTCCTCTACGTCGTGTCAACGCTTCCGCAGTCGGTCTGCGTGGGTACATAGACAACACTCTCCCCTCTCATTGCTATGCATCACATGATCTTGCGTGTGCGTAGGAATTTTTTTGAAATTACAACGAAACCCAACAGTGGCATCCGAGCCTAGGTTATTTATGTTGATGTTATATGCACGAGTAGAACACAAGTGAGTTGTGGGCGATATAAGTCATACTACCTACCAGCATGTCATACTTTGGTTCGGCGGCATTGTTGGACGAGACGACCCGGACCAACATTACGCGTACGCTTACGCGAGACCGGTTCCCCCGACGTGCTTTGCACATAGGTGGCTTGCGGGCGACTGTCTCTCCAACTTTAGTTGAACCAAGTGTGGCTACGCCCGGTCCTTGCGAAGGTTAAAACGGAGTCTATTTGACAAACTATCGTTGTGGTTTTGATGCGTAGGTGAGATTGGTTCTTGCTTAAGCTCGTAGCAGCCACGTAAAACTTGCAACAACAAAGTAGAGGACGTCTAACTTGTTTTTGGAGGGCATGTTGTGATGTGATATGGTCAAGACATGATGCTGAATTTTATTGTATGAGATGATCATGTTTTGTAACCGAGTTATCGGCAACCGGCAGGAGCCATATGGTTGTCGCTTTATTGTATGCAATGCAATCGCGATGTAATGCTTTACTTTATTACTAAACGGTAGTGATAGTCGTGGAAGCATAAGATTGGCGAGACAACAACGATGCTACGATGGAGATCAAGGTGTCGCGCCGGTGACGATGGTGATCATGACGGTGCTTCGGAGATGGAGATCACAAGCACAAGATGATGATGGCCATATCATATCACTTATATTGATTGCATGTGATGTTTATCCTTTTATGCATCTTATCTTGCTTTGATTGACGGTAGCATTATAAGCTGATCTCTCACTAAATTATCAAGAAGTGTTCTTCCTGAGTATGCACCGCTGCCAAAGTTCGTCGTGCCCAGACACCACGTGATGATTGGGTGTGATAAGCTCTACGTCCATCTACAACGGGTGCAAGCCAGTCTTGCACATGCAGAATACTCAGGTTAAACTTGACGAGCCTAGCATATGCAGATATGGCCTCGGAACACGGAGACCGAAAGGTCCAGCGTGAATCATATAGTAGATATGATCAACATAACGATGTTCACCATTGAAAACTACTCCATCTCACGTGATGATCGGTTATGGTTTAGTTGATTTGGATCACGTGATCACTTAGAGGATTAGAGGGATGTCTATCTAAGTGGGAGTTCTTAAGTAATTTGATTAATTGAACTTAAACTTATCATGAACTTAGTACCTGATAGTATCTTGCTTGTTTATGTTGATTGTAGATAGATGGCTCGTGTTGTTGTTCCGTTGAATTTTAATGTGTTCCTTGAGAAAGCAAAGTTGAAAGATGATGGTAGCAATTATACGGACTGGGTCCGTAACTTGAGGATTATCCTCATTGCTGCACAGAAGAATTATGTCCTGGAAGCACCGCTGGGTGCCAGGCCTGCTGCAGGATGTTATGAACGTCTGGCAGAGCAAAGCTGATGACTACTCGATAGTTCAGTGTGCCATGCTTTACGGCTTAGAATCGGGACTTCAACGACGTTTTGAATGTCATGGAGCATATGAGATGTTCCAGGAGTTGAAGTTAATATTTCAAGCAAATGCCCGGATTGAGAGATATGAAGTCTCCAATAAGTTCTATAGCTGCAAGATGGAGGAGAACAGTTCTGTCAGTGAGCATATACTCAAAATGTCTGGGTATAATAATCACTTGATTCAATTGGGAGTTAATCTTCCGGATGATTGCGTCACTGACAGAATTCTCCAATCACTGCCACCAAGCTACAAGAGCTTCATGATGAACTATAATATGCAAGGGATGAACAAGACTATTCCCGAGCTCTTCGCAATGCTGAAAGCTGCGGAGGTAGAAATCAAGAAGGAGCATCAAGTGTTTATGGTCAACAAGACCACTAGTTTCAAGAAAAAGGGCAAAGGGAAGAAGAAAGGGAACTTCAAAAAGAACGGCAAGCAAGTTGCTACTCAAGAGAAGAAACCCAAGTCTGGACCTAAGCCTGAAACTGAGTGCTTCTACTGCAAGCAGACTGGTCACTGGAAGCGGAACTGCCCCAAGTATTTGGCGGATAAGAAGGATGGCAAGGTGAACAAAGGTATATGTGATATACATGTTATTGATGTGTACCTTACTAGAGCTCGCAGTAGCACCTGGGTATTTGATACTGGTTCTGTTGCTAATATTTGCAACTCGAAACAGGGACTACGGAATAAGCGGGCACTGGCAAAGGACGAGGTGACGATGCGCGTGGGAAACGGTTCCAAAGTCGATGTGATCGCAGTCGGCACGCTACCTCTACATCTACCTTCGGGATTAGTATTAGACCTAAATAATTGTTATTTGGTGCCAGCGTTGAGCATGAACATTATATCTGGATCTTGTTTAATGCGAGACGGTTATTCATTTAAATCAGAGAATAATGGTTGTTCTATTTATATGAGTAATATCTTTTATGGTCATGCACCCTTGAAGAGTGGTCTATTCTTATTGAATCTCGATAGTAGTAATACACATATTCATAATGTTGAAGCCAAAAGATGCAGAGTTGATAATGAAAGTGCAACTTATTTGTGGCACTGTCGTTTAGGTCATATCGGTGTAAAGCGCATGAAGAAACTCCATACTGATGGACTTTTGGAACCACTTGATTATGAATCACTTGGTACTTGCGAACCGTGCCTCATGGGCAAGATGACTAAAACACCGTTCTCCGGTACTATGGAGAGAGCAACAGATTTGTTGGAAATCATACATACCGATGTATGTGGTCCGATGAATATTGAGGCTCGTGGCGGATATCGTTATTTTCTCACCTTCACAGATGATTTAAGCAGATATGGGTATATCTACTTAATGAAACATAAGTCTGAAACATTTGAAAAGTTCAAAGAATTTCAGAGTGAAGTTGAAAATCATCGTAACAAGAAAATAAAGTTTCTACGATCTGATCGTGGAGGAGAATATTTGAGTTACGAGTTTGGTGTACATTTGAAAAACTATGGAATAGTTTCGCAACTCACGCCACCCAGAATACCACAGCGTAATGGTGTGTCCGAACGTCGTAATCGTACTTTATTAGATATGGTGCGATCTATGATGTCTCTTACATATTTACCGCTATCGTTTTGGGGTTATGCTTTAGAGACGGCCGCATTCACGTTAAATAGGGCACCATCAAAATCCGTTGAGACGACACCTTATGAACTATGGTTTGGCAAGAAACCAAAGTTGTCGTTTCTTAAAGTTTGGGGCTGTGATGCTTATGTGAAAAAGCTTCAACCTGATAAGCTCGAACCTAAATCGGAGAAATGTGTCTTCATAGGATACCTAAAGGAGACTGTTGGGTACACCTTCTATCACAGATCCGAAGGCAAGACATTCGTTGCTAAGAATGGATCCTTTCTAGAGAAGGAGTTTCTCTCAAAAGAAGTGAGTGGGAGGAAAGTAGAACTTGACGAGGTAATTGTACCTGCTCCCTTACTAGAAAGTAGTACATCACAGAAAACTGTTTCAGTGACACCTACACCAGTTAGTGAGGAAGCTAATGATAAATGATCATGAAACTTCAGATCAAGACACTACTGAACCTCGTAGATCAACCAGAGTAAGATCCGCGCAAGAGTGGTACGGTAATCCTGTTCTGGAAGTCATGCTACTAGATCATGATGAACCTACGAACTATGAAGAAGCGATGGTGAGCCCAGATTCCGCAAAGTGGCTTGAAGCCATGAAATCTGAGATGGGATCCATGTATGAGAACAAAGTATGGACTTTGGTTGACTTGCCCGATGATCGGCAAGCAATTGAGAATAAATGGATCTTCAAGAAGAAGACTGACGCTGATGGTAATGTTACTGTCTACAAAGCTCGACTTGTTGCGAAAGGTTTTCGACAAGTTCAAGGGGTTGACTACGATGAGACTTTCTCACCTGTAGCGATGCTTAAGTCTGTCCGAATCATGTTAGCGATTGCCGCATTTTATGATTATGAAATTTGGCAGATGGATGTCAAAACTGCATTCCTGAATGGATTTCTGGAAGAAGAGTTGTATATGATGCAACCGGAAGGTTTTGTCGATCCAAAGGGAGCTAACAAAGTGTGCAAGCTCCAGCGATCCATTTATGGACTGGTGCAAGCCTCTCGGAGTTGGAATAAACGCTTTGATAGTGTGATCAAAGCATTTGGTTTTATACAGACTTTCGGAGAAGCCTGTATTTACAAGAAAGTGAGTGGGAGCTCTGTAGCATTTCTGATATTATATGTGGATGACATATTACTAATTGGAAATGATATAGAATTTCTGGATAGCATAAAGGGATACTTGAATAAGAGTTTTTCAATGAAAGACCTCGGTGAAGCTGCTTACATATTAGGCATTAAGATCTATAGAGATAGATCAAGACGCTTAATTGGACTTTCACAAAGCACATACCTTGACAAGATTTTGAAGAAGTTCAAAATGGATCAAGCAAAGAAAGGGTTCTTGCCTGTGTTACAAGGTGCGAAGTTGAGTAAGACTCAATGCCCGACCACTGCAGAAGATAGAGAGAAGATGAAAGATGTTCCCTATGCTTCAGCCATAGGCTCTATCATGTATGCAATGCTGTGTACCAGACCTGATGTGTGCCTTGCTATAAGTTTAGCAGGGAGGTACCAAAGTAATCCAGGAGTGGATCACTGGACAGCGGTCAAGAACATCCTGAAATACCTGAAAAGGACTAAGGATATGTTTCTCATATATGGAGGTGACAAAGAGCTCACCGTAAAAGGTTACGTTGATGCAAGCTTTGACACTGATCCGGACGATTCTAAATCGCAAACCGGATACGTGTTTACATTAAACGGTGGAGCTGTCAGTTGGTGCAGTTCTAAACAAAGCGTCGTAGCGGGATCTACATGTGAAGCGGAGTACATAGCTGCTTCGGAAGCAGCAAATGAAGGAGTCTGGATGAAGGAGTTCATATCCGATCTAGGTGTCATACCTAGTGCATCGGGTCCAATGAAAATCTTTTGTGACAATACTGGTGCAATTGCCTTGGCAAAGGAATCCAGATTTCACAAAAGGACCAAGCACATCAAGAGACGCTTCAACTCCATCCGGGATCTAGTCCAGGTGGGAGACATAGAGATTTGCAAGATACATACGGATCTGAATGTTGCAGACCCGTTGACTAAGCCTCTTCCACGAGCAAAACATGATCAGCACCAAGGCTCCATGGGTGTTAGAATCATTACAGTGTAATCTAGATTATTGACTCTAGTGCAAGTGGGAGACTGAAGGAAATATGCCCTAGAGGCAATAATAAAGTTATTATTTATTTCCTTATATCATGATAAATGTTTATTATTCATGCTAGAATTGTATTAACCGGAAACATAATACATGTGTGAATACATAGACAAACTAGTGTCACTAGTATGCCTCTACTTGACTAGCTCGTTAATCAAAGATGGTTATGTTTCCTGACCATGAACAAAGTGTTGTTATTTGATTAACGAGGTCACATCATTAGTTGAATGATCTGATTGACATGACCCATTCCATTAGCTTAGCACCCGATCGTTTAGTATGGTTGCTATTGCTTTCTTCATGACTTATACATGTTCCTATAACTATGAGATTATGCAACTCCCATTTACCGGAGGAACACTTTGGGTACTACCAAACGTCACAACGTAACTGGGTGATTATAAAGGAGTACTACAGGTGTCTCCAAAGGTACATGTTGGGTTGGCGTATTTCGAGATTAGGATTTGTCACTCCGATTGTCGGAGAGGTATCTCTGGGCCCTCTCGGTAATGCACATCACATAAGCCTTGCAAGCATTACAACTAATATGTTAGTTGTGAGATGATGTATTACGGAACGAGTAAAGAGACTTGCCGGTAACGAGATTGAACTAGGTATTGGATACCGACGATCGAATCTCGGGCAAGTAACATACCGATGACAAAGGGAACAACGTATGTTGTTATGCGGTCTGACCGATAAAGATCTTCGTAGAATATGTAGGAGCCAATATGGGCATCCAGGTCCCGCTATTGGTTATTGACCGGAGACGTGTCTCGGTCATGTCTACATTGTTCTCGAACCCGTAGGGTCCGCACGCTTAAGGTTACGATGACAGTTATATTATGAGTTTATACATTTTGATGTACCGAAGGTTGTTCGGAGTCCCGGATGTGATCACGGACATGACGAGGAGTCTCGAAATGGTCGAGACGTAAAGATTGATATATTGGAAGCCTATGTTTGGATATCGGAAGTGTTCCGGGTGAAATCGGGATTTTACCGGAGTACCGGGAGGTTACCGGAACCCCCCGGGAGCTATATGGACCTTAGTGGGCTTTAGTGGAAAGGAGAAAGGGGCAGCCCAAGGTGGCTGTGCGCCTCCCCCCTTCCCCTAGTCCTATTAGGACTAGGAGAGGTGGCTGGCCCCCTCTCTCTCTTTCCCCCCTCAAGGAATCCTATTCCAACTAGGATTGGGGGGGAATCCTACTCCCAGAGGGAGTAGGACTCTCCTGGCACGCCCTCCCTTGGCCGGCCAGCCTCCCCCCTCTAGTCCTTTATATACTGAGGCAGAGGCACCCCAGAAACACACAAGTTGATCCACGTGATCTATTCCTTAGCCGTGTGCGGTGCCCCCAGCCACCATAGTCCTCGATAATACTGTAGCGGAGTTTAGGCGAAGCCCTGCTGCTGTAGTACATCAAGATCGTCACCACGCCGTCGTGCTGACGGAACTCTTCCCCGACACTTTGCCGGATCAGAGTCCGGGGATCGTCATCGAGCTGAACGTGTGCTCGAACTCGGAGGTGCCGTAGTTTCGGTGCTTGATCGGTTGGATCGTGAAGACGTACGACTACTTCCTCTACGTCGAGTCAACGCTTCCGCAGTCGGTCTGCGTGGGTACGTAGACAACACTCTCCCCTCTCGTTGCTATGCATCACGTGATCTTGCGTGTGCGTAGGAATTTTTTTGAAATTACAACGAAACCCAACACCTAGGCGGTCACGGCGCCTCCTGAGCTTGACCTCCCTCTCCTTGACGGCCGCCTCGCGAGCCTTCATGCCTTCTTCCTGCTCTCGGTGAAGGCGGGCCTCTTTCGCGAGCTGGTCCCGCAGGCCTTGCAGCTCGTCCTCCAGCGCCTTGCAGCGACCACGGACGTCGACCACCTCCCCCAGGGCTACGTCACGAGCAGCCTTCGCCTCAAGGAAGGGCTGCCTCTCCTCATCGCAAGCCGTCGAGGCCTGGACCTACGCCACCTGAATCGAAGCGTCAGGGCGAATCCATCCTGAAGCCAGCTCCAAGCGCCCGGCAACCAAGCGAGGGTCGGCGCCAAGAAGATCCTACCGCAGCCGGTCCAGCTCAGCAGCAGCACGATCCAGAACGGCAGGAGGAGTCGGAGAGACAGCAGCCGGTGGAGTAGGAGGAGAAGGCGGCAGCGCGACCACAGCATCCTGAGGCGGAGCTTGCTGCGCCCCAACGGCTAAAGTGGCGGCAGCAGGCAAAGGCACCTCGGGAGTCACTTGGGCCATGGGAGCTGAGCTCGCCCCAGCCAGCTCAGCCAGGCCTCGCGAGGACGACCGGACAGGAGAAGCCCGTGCGTCGCGGTCACCTTCCTTCACGGGAAGAGGCGCTGCCACGGGTGGAACCTCAGGAGCTCCCTTCGGCTTCTTTGCTGCGGGCGCCAGCCTATCCAAGAGATGCAGACGTCAAGCCTCAGAAGCAGAACAAGAAATAAAGACAAGAATCAAGCGCTTACGGGTCGTCGCCAGTGAGCTCAAGCGGCCTCCGGCCAAATTTGAAGCCCGAAAGCCGGCTGGAAGGGTCAACCTCGGGAAGCTTGGAAGCGGAAGGTGCGTCTGCGGTCCGCCTCGGGGCCGGGGCAGACCCGCGGGAGATCAGCCCGGTCGTGTCCTTCTTCAGGATCGGGGGAAAGCTCCCGCCGTCCTGCTCGTCATCATCCTCGTCGTCATCGCTCGGAGAGAGGCGGAGAATGCGGGACCTACGCCGGGGGAGGGGAGCCCTCCACTCTCCGTCAGTCGCCTCGGAGTCAGGCCCTTTTTCCCGCTCCCCTCCTTCCTCCTCTTCGCTGGAGTCATCGGAGGGCACGTCCACCGGTTCCTCGGGAGTTTCCATGGGCACGGGCCCGTCCCCCTTGAAGACGGGCATGGACTCCACTACCTGCTCCCAGTCGTCGTGGAGGAACAAGGGCGTAGGAGCGCCCTCCAACCTCGCCACATCGCCCCCGACCAGAGATTGGAGGACCGCAGCCAGATCTTCGTCGGCCAAGGCTACGGGGCTCGGATGGGGCCTCCACATCGGAAGTGAGTACTGCCGAAGCGGAGCCAGCTGGGGCTCCAGGAATTCCCTCAGCAGCGACGTGCCGGTCAGCTTCGCCGCCGCCATGTTGGCCGGCCTCAGATTCGCGTCCATCTTCTCCAACACCAGCTTCGCGCGGGGGTCCGCGAGCTCCGCACGACCCCAATCGCTGGAGCTCATGGGTTGCTCCGTGGGTAAGATCAGCCGAGGGTGGATGTGCCCAGCATCTGCCAAGACCCACTTGCTCCTGAAGCCCTCAATCCTTTTCCTGGGGTTTGAAATGGCAATGGCGCCACCGTACGTGATGAAGCTCGCGCACGCGGAAGCAGGACCGCGAGAGGTCCGGAGGTAGAAGTAGTGGCACAGCAAGGCCACTAAAGGTTGCACCCCTACGTGAGCCTCGCAATAATAGGCGAAGATTGCCAGGAGAAGGACGGAGTTGGGGTGGAGATGCAGAGCCTGTAGCTTATAATGGCGGAGGACAGAGAAGAAGAACTCGGAAAAGGGAGGCACCAGGCCAGCAGCAATGGCGCTTACAAAGAACGGATAAAAGGTGCTCCCTTGGCCCTCAGGGGTGGCGGAGCCGGCCTTGAACACCTTCGCCCCGTCGATGCCCTGCGCCGCCGCCATCCGGAGCAACTGGGCGAGGCTCACCTCCGACACATTCGGCGAGTCCAGGGCAGAGGAGTACCAAGCTCCGGCCGGGGACTGACGAGGCGCCATGGCTTCCTAGGTCACACGGTCAGAGTAGATCTAGAAATTTTGGAGGAAGGAAGGAGAGGCGCAAGAAAGGGGATCTGAGCAGCAACCGGAGAAAGCAAAAAAAAGCAAAGCCTAGGAAGATGCCGCTCCCTTATCAACTCGTGCGGTTACTGAGGCGCCCACGTCTAGTCAACCGCCACACGGCGCCCAAGGCCGCAAGCTGTTAGGGCCCACGGTGCTTCGCTTTTGCCCTTTCACCTCCCTGCACGGCCAAGACCGGGCACGCCTTGGGCCCGAGGGCTACTGTCGGCGTTCTGGGAATGGGGGTCCCCAGACTTGCCTGCCTGCGGCCTGCGGCGTGGCTCAAAAGGGGGCCTAGCACGGCCCGTCTTCATCAACACAGACCCAAGACCCTCGCGAGGGGCCAAGCCTCGCGGGGCGGACGCCACGGAGCTTCCTCAGGCACGGCCTCATCAGGCTGGCTCGTGAAGAGGCGGAGAGATCAAGGCGGGGTACCTCACGAGGTGCCCGTGACGCAAGCCATGACGACCGAAGGCGCCAGGCGGGCGCCAGCCGCGCTGTGTCCTCCTTTCCTCTTTGGTGCAAAGGGAGCAAGCGCAGGCGAGAGCATCAAGCAAAGGCACCCATTTCGGTGCAACGAGACCAAGACCAGTCCAACGGCAGGGAGGAAGTCATTGTGGAGCCCAAGCCAGCGTCACCACCAGAGCCTTTGGCAGGCGAGGACCAACTTTAGTCAGGATAAGTGTACCAGATGTTGCCCTTCAAAATGGCCAATTGTTGGCGCCCTTCCCGCTCAATATTTGGGAAGAGGCCCAGGGCCTTTGCCTATAAATAGGACTAGCCACCCACAGGGTAAAGAGATCGGGAGGGGAATCAAGAGATAGGACTGGGATCGAAATTAGAGAGAGAGTCGAGAAGAGAGAGAGGGGAGGGGGGGTGACTGAACTCCTCCCAGCAGTTCATCCCCCAACCAAGAACAGACCCTCGTGCGGCTGTTCTTCCTTGTATTGCTCATCATCATCAGCCCAAGTGGAAATCCACCACACCACACACTGGAGTAGGGTATTACACCACAACGGTGGCCCGAACCAGTATAAACCCTGTGTCTCTTGTGCTGTCCTTTCCATAGCTTAGATCTTAGCGAGGCGGAGGGGTGCAGGTAGGTAGAAGGCAAAATCTCCGCGTGCACCCCAGTGTTCGAACCTCAAGGGTCTGCCGGAACCCGAAATCCGACACATGATGCCAGTATCTTTAATATGTTGTGACTGCAGATGGAGCTCCCACCGTGGAGACCCTTCGGGCGGAGCTGGCCCGAGCCAAGGAGCAACCAAGGAGTAGCAATGCGGCCGCTTTAAAGGTGGCCGAAGAGTTAAGGGCCAAACAGGCCGCACATTGCGAGAGCAAAGAAAAAATTGCCAAGATGGCTGTGGAGTTAAAAGATGCTGTTGACCGTTACCGGCTTCTTGAAGAAGAAAACCAGGTGAAGGCGATGGACCTGGAGAAGGCCCGGGTGGCTGCCAAGGAAGCCCGCTCCAAAAGTAGAGCGACGAAGGAGGAGCTGAATCAAGCTGCGGATATCATTTCTCGGAAGCCCTTCTTGTTGCGGACTAAGTTCCGAGATCCGAAATATGCTCCTCTGGACCGGCTATGGAGTTCTGCGGACAAGTACATGGGTTTGGCTACAAGTGTTGCTCATGCGGCCGAGTACTTCAAGGATCAGAAAGGTCCTGAAGTGGAGAAGTTGTTCTAGTCACAGTTTCACGCTCTAGTCCGTACGTTGTTGCTGAATGAGCGATTGACCGGTTGGGCTGAGCTCCATAGATTATCCGGACTTGCCATGAGGTCCGTTGTGGATCATCTGTGGCCAGGAGGGCCAAGGCCGAATAGCTACTTTAGCTTAGTGCAACAATTCCTTGGTGTTGTGCCACACATCGATGTTGTAAAGAGGTCGGCGTGCATAAAAGGCTCGCGGATGGCCCTTGCCCGTGTCAAAACATACTGGGCGGAGATGGATGCCACCACTGTTGCGGCACAGGGTTCGGCCATAGGCCGAGTGGCTGCCAAGCACTACTTTGAAGAAGTTCTTGAAGGCGATCGTTTGATAGAGGCTCAGTGCTCGAATAATATTATGTTTAAGTGACATATATTCCCATTGTAAAAACAATGTTTTATTGAGTTTATCAAGGCTGTATTTATACTTTTGCCTGAAAGTACTATGATGCCTCATGTGCGGCCGTTTATGTATATATGTATATAACCTGAAAGATGGTAGTCGTCGGCTTCAGCCCCCACGCATATAATGCGGGGGTGTTCACAGAAGAAGCATGTTCACACTTGATCCAACGTCTTGGTCCATTAAGGAGGTGATAGCGCAGCGAATAGGCAATCGGACTATAATGATTTAACACTTCCACTTAGCCTGAGGAGTTTGACAGTGGGGCTACTATATAGCCCCTGGTGGCTCCGCGCTCATCCGAATTCGGGGCGCGTACATGCCTGGCCGGGAAACGGCCCTTCATTAAGGTGGAGGAATCCCGAAGATTCCGCTAGGTCATCGAGTGGTTGACCAGTCTCACGCTATATCATGATAGTCAGTTTTTGACTTTCTCTACAGAGGTGCTCGTCCGGATGAACCAGGGCACAATCGCAGTAGTTCTCCTGGTGCCACCTTAGCCGATAGAGCGGAACGTAAGGCAGCAAAATATAGGAGCCGGGCAAACCCAACATTTGACCAAAGACATGATTCGGAGCTGATGCATATAAGGCCAAACTCGCGACGCCGAACACTCCCTGAGGTATTCGGTCTTTATGACGGTGCCCTTTGTAATAAGCCCCTAGTGTCCATGTACGTGCAATATTCTGACATGGCCACATGCCAATACGTCAGCATCCTTCTCAATTGTACTAAGAATTCGGGGGATGTGTATCAACAAGAGACAGTAAAAAAGGTTTACGCAGGGTCTTAATCTAAAAAGAATCCTTGGAACGGGTCCCTGCTGCACGCATGCGCCTGTTTCTCCGTTGTGCCGTATCCTGGACGGGTGTAGCACGATGGTCATCTGAAAAAGAGAGGAACTTAGTTGAAAAGTTATCGTGCAAAAAGGTAGGTTATACTAAATAAACCATGTACAGTTCAAGATAAGTAAGGTTGAGCCTAATTGTCACTTGTTTACACGCGTTGAGCCCCTTGTATTGTTATAGGGGTATAGCCATCAAACCTGTATCAATTATATATATCCGCACCGGAATCGTCTAACCGTGTCCGTGGTCTTAACGACCTGTCAGATGCTCTAGTTGGTGAGGCCGTCTAGTGTGCGGCTGCCAAGGCGGCCGCACGGTCTTCCGCGCGCAAGGAGCGCTCAATATTTCCATTTACTGTAATGATGCCATGTGGACCGGGCATCTTAAGCATGAGAGAAGTGTAATGCGGTATTGCGTTAAAGTGAGCTAAAGCTTCGCGTCCGAGTAATGCTTGATAACCACTTTGGAACGGAGCGATGTGGAAGGTTAACTTTTGGCTGCTGAAGTTATCGGGAAAGCCGAATATAACCTCTAGTAGTAGGGAGCCCGTGCAATGGGCTTCTGGGCCTGGCGTTACTCCTTTAAAGGTAGTATTACTATGGCTGATTTTTGTTGGGTCTATCCCCATTTTGCGGACTGTGTCCTAATATATCAGGTTTAAACTACTGCCGCCGTCCATCATGACTCGTGTGAAGTGGTATCCGTCAATTATCAGGTCTAACACCAAGGCAGCTCATCCTGCATGCCGGATACTTGCCGAGTAATCCCGATGGTCAAAGGTGATCGGTTGGGACGACCAGTGGCAGTACCCCACGGTGATAGGCCCTGGGGCATGTGTCTCTAGGAGTGCCGCTTTGTTTCTCCCCTTTATCACGTGTAACACGTTTACTGTTTTGACTTCTGGTGAGAATTTCTTCTGTTCCCCAATGCTTTGCTTGCGAGGCTGGTCCTCGTCTTCGCTTGGTGTATCCTGCCCCTTGTGTTCGGCGTTGAGCTTGCCAGACTGCTTGAAGACCTAACATTCTCTATGGGTATGATTTGCAGGTTTATCGGGGGTGCTGTGGATCTGACATATTTTGTCCAGAATCTTGTTTAGGCTGGACAGTTCGTCTCTATTGCCTTTGGAGGGCAGCTTTTGCTGACCTAGCCGAGAGCTTCTGAATCTGGCGTTTACCGACGTGCTCTTCAGGTTGTCTTCTTTATTCCGGCACTTGTTTTTGCTACATCGTGGCTTCCCGTTTCCGTACCTGACTTCGGATTTACTTGGGTCGCTGGTGCTGCATCAGGCTAACCAGCTGTCCTCGCCCGCGCAAAAGCGGGTCATGAGGCTTGTTAATGTTGCCATTGTTCTCAACTTCTCTTGGCCGAGATGTCTGGCAAGCCATTCGTCTCGAACTCTATGCTTGAAAGTTGCTAAGGCTTCAGCGTCCGGACAGTCGACTATTTGGTTCTTTTTAGTGAGAAACCTGTTCCAAAGCTTTCGGGCTGACTCTCCGGGCTATTGAGTTATATGACTTAAATCGTCTGCATCTGGTGGCCGGACATAGGTCCCTTGAAAATTTGCCCGAAAAGCGTCTTCAAGCTCTTCCCAGCTTCCAATGGAGTTTTTGGGGAGGCTTTTAAGCCAGTGCCGAGCTGGCCCTTTGAGCTTGAGGGGTAAGTACTTGATGGCGTGGAGATCGTCTCCTCGAGCCATGTGGATACACTACAAAAAAAATACACTTCCGTGATGATACGTGTTTGTCACAGTAGGTCGCTTTTTTTGTCATGCATGTACATCCATGACAAATTTATGACAGAATCAAGATAGTCATACCTGTGCTGTCATAGAAGTGTTCCATGACATTACCAAAATTATCATCACGGAAGTGTCCACTTCCATGACGATAAATCGTGCGTCACAGAAGTGCTTTCGTCAAGGGTGACCGACACGTGGCATCCATCGTAACGGAACGCCGTTAAGCTATCGGGTCGGGTTTTGGATCCAATAACCCGTTAACAGCCCCGACCAATGGGGATTTTCCATGTGTAAAATCATCATTGGCTAGAGGAAACACGTGTCGGCCCATCGTCGGGACAGATGTCATCCACTCACTGGACAGAATGCGCCTATGATACGTCAACACATGGCACGGCCCAACAAGTTTAAATGGGCCAACCCACCTAAAGGCCCACAAGATTTTGCGGACCATAATGGGCCGGCCCAGCTAAAGGCCCACGAGATTTTGCGGACCATAATGGGTTGGCCCAGCTAAAGGCCCACAAGATTTCACGGGCCATAATGGGCCGGCCCAGGTAAAGGCCCACAAGATTATCGTGTGCTATAATAGGCCGGCCCAGGTAAAGGCCCACAAAATTCTTGCGGATCATAATGGGCCGGCCCAGCTAAAGGCCCACGAGATTTCGCCGACATTAATGGGCCGGCCCAGCTGTAGGCCCACAAGATTTTGTGGACCCTAGTAGGCCGGCCCGTTAACTGGCTGCCATGTTTTGGGCCAAATGCCGGCCCATATTTGATCCGGTCTATTAATAGCCTGCCACGCTCCGGGCCTAATAGTGGCCCATATGAGATCCGGCCCGTTAAAAGCCTACCATGTTCTGGACCAAATTACGTCCCAGATCAGGTCCGACCCTTTAAGAGGTTTTGGGCCTAATTATGGCCCATATCGGATTCGGCCCGTCAACTGGACACTATGCTTTTGGGCCCACTTGCTAAAGGCCCACTTAGTAATTCAGCCTGATATTAGTTTTGGCCTGTTAAGGGCCCGTTTAACATTTCAGCCCTATATTAATTTCAGCCTGTTAAAAGCCCGTCATATAGTTGGGCCTAACTACGGCCCGGTTGCATTCGGCCTGCTCGCAGCCGATATCTGATTGGGCCAAACAAGGACCGAGACAATTTTTTGGCCTATTAAAAGCCCGTGATTTGATTCGCACAATCATGGGTCGGGGTTCATTCCGGGCTGCTACCGGCCCGTGAGCTGATCGGCATGTTTTAGGCCCAACCTACATCGTGATTGCATGACGGCCCGATTATGTACCGTAATTTTATGGTTTGGCTGGTTTACTGCGAAGACAGGATATATATACAGTAAAATAACTGCAGCATCATGAATAAGAAAAAACCTATACTATACAATAAAGAAATTACGGCATATTACATCCACTGGGCATCAAAGTTCGCCACTATGATAATAAAGCACAAGCAGACAGCAGATTACATACACTGGGCATCAAAGATCGCCACCAGTGCAAATAAACACGCCGACAAATAATATACAAAACCGACAGCACTTCAATAGAGTTCAAGAAAGGTTAGCCCTGCTGGGGAGCTGCAGCGCAAGCAGCTGAGCAAGATGATGAGACTGCGCTTGTTCAACACTTATATCTTCCTCACTCTGAAAGATAAACAAGCAGACAGATGACAGGTTTTGCACATAAAAGTATCAGTGCTGACAATTCATCACATTTCTTACTGACGAATAAAGTGACACAGTTTAAATTTGCATTAACACAATATGGTATTGTTCAGGTCAAGACATGGCAGGAAATGACATTGTGAAGGAGTTGGCAGCTTCACGACACCACTGGATTACAGATCAAGAACTCATAAGTATCAATGGTTAGTGTGCTGTCAATTTATACCATTTCAGATTGGCAAATAAAGAGACGGTTTAAATAATAGTAGAATGATATGACATTGTTCATAGTTAAGACATTGCAGAATATGACATTGTGCTGTGGTGGGTAGGTTCACCACACCACTGGATTACGGATGAAGAACAGAAGCATACATGCAGTGCAAAAGAAGATCACTTGCTCTGTATAGTTTAATTTACATGGTATGAAGAAGGAAGTTGGTTGTACAACTGAAAACTTAAATTGAGAAAGGACAAACTTTTGTTTATGAACTACATAATAAACTTTAAACAAGCAATTTGATGCAAACACCAAAAATAAACAGCTGTTGCAGTCATGCCTAACCAAATATATACAACAAAGTTTGAAGGCTTGAGATGGACAAACTTACATTATTGGTGAAGACAGGCTCTATAAAGGCCTTGTCCATGCTGATGGGGGGGGCAATTCAAGAAGTTTACCACAGAATCTTCTTCAAAAGCATTGCCTTTATTCTACATTTTGTTAAGAGTAAATATAGATGTGATAATATACGAAAAATGGAGAATATTTAAGATAAGATGAAGAGTGATGCTACATAACCAAGTAGCTATAAATGTAAGTGCAGCGATACAGGCAAAAGGTACAGCCAAGAGCAATGCACAGCTAAACTTCTTCAGTACCAACCTTATGGTAAGAGTAAATATAGATCTGATGTGTAGAAAATGGAGGGCAAAGGAAAATAAGCTGCAGAGTGATGGTACATGAACAACTACCTGTCATTATAAGTACACTGATAAAGGACAGCATGTACTTACAAGAACAATGCAGAGCTAAAAAACATTGGCATTGGATATATTCTACACTAATGTAACCATTCATACAGATCAGATAATTTGGAGCGAACAATTGATAAGCAAGCTATCATGCATACTGCTGTCACATAATGAACCAGGTATGTATGCAAGTACAGTGATACAGGACAACAGGTACTAACAAGAGCAAAGCAGCGGGCAGCATATTTGCGATATCCTGTCGTTCTTGTCAAACCGGAATTCTTCTTCGAGCAGATTTCCTGCAAAAAAGATCCGTAAGGCACATGCGGAAAAGTAGAAGTTCAAATTGTCATGTGATTTCATAGACAGTACCTCATCCTGGGAACGAGACCAGTGCATAAAAAGGTTTTTCCATTCAATGTCTTCTAAATTTAGCACAGGAGACTTCACCGGAAATTCGTTTATAGACTTGCCATCAAAGTGTGATTTCCTCAGGTAACACCGATACTGCTGCAATGCTTCCTTGAAAAGCACAAGCAAGCTTTTCTCGTCATGACTATCCAGATTGACCCTTGCCTAGTTACAACAATGTAATGTAAATCATTCATGTGTTCAATCAGCAGAAAACAGGAAAATAATAACCATGAATAATAGCACTTACACGTAAGTTGGACAGGAAGATGTGAAAATGGTGTTTGTCTTCACAATAATCTTCCCATGATGGGAATATATGCACGTAGTCCCTAGAAACATTGAAAGCATTATATTTTAAACTAGGAATAAATGGAATGGGGTTCCAATCTGCAGGAATTGGCCATCTCTACAGTTGGGATAGGTCTTCGGCCAGTGGACTTGTTGTACTTTTTGCTGGAGTGGGATTTTTCTATGGTACAGCTAGTGCTATGGCAAATGAAATCGGTATACCTTTTGCTGGAGTGCAGGTCCTGTGTGGTGGGGCTAGTGGTGTGGCCAGTGAAGTATGGGTACAGTCTGCTGGAGTCGGTCCTACGTTTTGTGTCACTGGTTGTACAACCAATATAAGTGGGGTGCTGTATGATTTCTCCGGCACCACCACGTTTTTCAAGGACTTTGCTGGTGCTCCTTCAGGTTCGGCAATCACCCTCTTCCTTTTTGATGTCTGATGCACAAGAACAGCATTTGAGTGGAAAAACATGGTATGATGACAGATGGAATATGTATTGATAATGGATGGGCATGGCATCTCGACATATATGATGAGTAAACTAAGCAGATGGCGGTGCAACAAAGTAGAAGAAATGCAAGACAACATATGCAAGATACCCGCAATTGCCAAATTAGAACAGGCACCTTGATGGGTGAACAGGACAGGCCATCTGCCTTTGACTCCTCGAGGTTAGAATAGTCATTAGGATGATATTCTGAACAAGAATCAATAGGTGGGGAGCGTATGAGTTTCATTGCATCCAGAATGGCACTCAATGCCTTGGTGCCAATTTTGTAAGTCATTGCAGTGTTTAGCTTCAAGAGTGGACTGCTGCTAGTGCGACACAAAGCAGCTACACAGATCATAGTGTAGATATAACGGGAAAACCTTAAGCATCAGAGTACAATCAGCAAAGTGGAACTTACTGGAATATATGTGCTAGTATTGCCGGTACGGCTAGAAAGGCTTCGGATACCAGCTCTCTTCAAGTGAAGGTGCGGTATTGTTAATATCAATGTAACTCTCAAAGGTGACACAGCTCCCGCATTTCCTTGCTATTCTTATAGGATTCAAGTGGGCAGGCCACTACAAATCCTATTCCTATGTTTACAAGATCCTACGAATCAAAGAGGCTCAAAGTGTCCATCACAACCGACCGTATAGACCTCTACACTGCAAATGTCCCTGCTCATCTTCAGTACAAGGAACATACTGTACTACTATCATACTCCCTCCATTCCAAAATATAAGTCTTGGTAGAGATTTCCACTATGGATCACATACAGATGTATCCAGGTACATTTTAGAGTGTAGATTCACTCATTTTGCTCCATATGTAGTCCATGGTGGAATCTATACAAAGACTTGTATTTAGGAACGGAGAGAGTACATATTAAAGAAGAACGGAAGAGGAACATGGTAAAGAAGAGCAAGTAGATTTTGGATAATAAAATGTTGGTTGCGCAGTGCCCACACATGATGAACCAGAGCGCATTAAGAATGCAACTCCTAGCTGTCTCTCGACCATTTCAGGCGGTTGGATGAAGATCCTACGTCTCCTAACCCTTCTTCTTCCTCGTCTCTGATTCTTCCCATACAGAACAGCGCACGGGCCGCCGGCCGGACCACCGGCCCCCACCGCCTGTGTTCCTCCACCACCCCCACCCGCTCGAGTTTTCTTCGTTCGGCGAGGCCCCACAACCACCCGAGCCCCTTCGATCGCACCGGCGAACTCCGGCGAGCTCTGAAAAATTGACTGACCCAATTTTGAAATTTAGTCTACTGTGATTTAACTAGTGTGGAATATAAAAGGGGAAAACCATAAGCATTGCGAGTATGGTGTTGAGCGTGCCATGGCGGATCTGAAGGTGCAAACCGGACAAAGGCAACTTCACAACCAAGACAAGAAATCAGAGTAAAGCAATGGCGATCTATTTTCTTGCTGCGATAAATAAGTTGAGCAGATACGAAAGAGTACCGCCTCTGGTGCGGCGCCGTGTAGGCATCTGCTGAGAATTTGATGGTGCTGCGGTAGCCATGGCTATCGGTGGCGTGGAAGCAGATCTATGAGGGTAGACGGTGGCGGCGGGGCGCGGTGGACGAGACGGTCGTAGGAGCGGCGCCGGCAAGGTGGAGGACGGCGGGGATGAAGCGAGAGGACGGGATGCAAGGATCCCGGTCCGAAGCCATGGATGAGAGAGGTCGATCTCTTGTAATGGACGGCGGCGTCGGGGTATCAGCTCCGGCATGGTGGAGGAGGACGGCGGTGGATGGGGTGGCGGACGGCGGCGGACGGAGGAGGGTGGGGTGGAGAGGGTGTTTTGGCGCCCACAGAGTACGAATGGGGAAAGGGGAGGTAGAGAGGAAGGGGGGAACCATGTATTCAGGGCGCCCTTGTCTCAAATGCGAGGAAATTTACAAACTTAGCCCCCGTTTCAAATTTCTACTACATCACAGCAACACTAGTCAGTCGGGGATAGGACGTTAATCTCGCATACACCGAATATTTGCCGACGAGAGTTTGTTTTTGGCACCCACCGTGTATGAATATGAATCAGGGAGGGAGTCGATTTCGGCCGAGGAGACACTGTGTTTTGGCGCCCACCATGTATGAATCCAGGTGAGAGGCGGTTACGTCACGTTTGGGTGAAATTACAAACCTACCCCTATCGAAACCTATAGAAATCCAGCATATAGGCTTTGCGTGGCAGGGATAAGCAGCAGTGATTTCCATCTCGCGGATTTTGGTTCCGGGCGGTTACTGCGACTTTCCCCGCTTCATTCAAATTTTGCAGAGTGCACGTTTACCATGCCAACTCAATTCGAATCCCGTTTGTATTCTATTTTTTCGGGCGGGATCCATTTTCAATTGGAATTACATTCTATATACATCATTTTTTTATATATACTTTCAAAAGCACAACACCATTTATACATAAATATGGTTTACAAATGGCATGATCTCAGATTCATAAGGTTGTATCCATCAATTTGGATTTTCAAATATTTGAAACCACTTTATGTTGAAATCCAATGTATGCATTCCTCGCTAACTGTCTCCAATTAATGTGTGTTTCATGCGGGGTTTTTTTACTTCTCAGACATGTATAATGTGTTCCACACACGAGTGTAATCCCGTTTAGACATTAATTGCATATAAACCATGCATTGTTTGTAATTGAAGAATCTATGGATCACCAATATTGATAAACTATATAACATTACACGTGTGCCCAAATTCAAATGAATATGCATGTTTGATACACCAAATTGTGTTATGATATTATCGATGTCGTGATCTCCAGTTTAAATATTTGAATCCCCTTTAATCCATATATTCGTCTCATATAGCTATCACTCATGCTTATATAGGACTATCTCTCTGGACCTATACGCATTCATCGTCTCTCAGGTATCTCGCGTGCTACCTGTATGTCGACAATGATCTTTTATCTTCGTAACACACTGACAGTACTCTCTCCCTCGACCTTCATCACTCTATCTCTCTCTAAGTATATCTCGCTCCCTGCTATGTGTCTCTAACTATGATTCTCCATGTGGAATCTCTTTTTCTCACACAAACACAAAACTTTGTCTCCCTGGGTCTCATTTCTCTCTACTATTCCCATGTGTGCCACTTGCACACCCCTCTTACAGAGATGTCTTTCGCTCCTTAGATATGAGAACCTACGACTCTTCCTCGTCAATATCTCTTTCTCACACACAAACACAAACTCTGTCTCCCAGGGTCTCATATTTCTCCATTGTTCTCTTGTATGTTGCTCACACACACCCTCTCTCCCTAGAGATATCTTGTGTTCCCTCGTATGTCTCTCTAGCTATCACTCTCGTTGTGAAATATCTTTCTCTCTCGCGGACACAGAACTCCGTCTCTCTGGATCTCATTTCTCTCTGATATCTGTTTGTATGTGACTCACACACACCCTCTCTCTATCTCTCTCACACCCACACACATAACCCAGCCTTTTGATCCACTCGACTCCTATCTCTAACGCACACTAGCTAGCATCTTTATCTTTCTATTTATTTGTTTCTCCATCAACCTTCTTTCTCGCCCTCACTCTTGATTCCTATCACGCACACTACATATCTTTCTCTCTACATGCAGTCAAGTGCCCTCTCACACACATATATAACTTCACCCTTTGAACCACCCGACGGTCATCTCCAACACCCAAACTAGCGGATGTCCCTCTAGCTAGCATCTCCATCTCTATATCTATCTGTAGTTTCTCCGACAAAATTTCTTTCTCGCACGGAGTCTTGCTTCCTATCACCAACACTATATATGTCTCTCCATGCATATGCATTTATAGGTTGGTCTCTTTTCCACAATCGTTGCACCTCACTCCCTCTGCTCGCCATAGATGCATGCTCCAGCCCACGCCACTATCTCTTAAAGACAAAAACACATGCTCAATTGTCGGGACTTCTTCCATGCATTCTCACATGCATGCATATTGTCATACCAATCCGTCTCTCCCATGTCGTTGATCTTATGACTTATGTCTTCTTTCTTTTATCTCGATCATGCGCACGCGCGCACACACACATCCCACGTATACATGTATACCTCTCACACATGCACGTTCAAGGTCTCTATGTCTCCATACGTAGTTAATTACCCTCAATCCTAACACCACATCGAATCGTTCTCCTCTTTTGTGCACATAACTTTCGCCTAGATGGGTAAAACACACACTCACACTTAACAATCTCCTTCTAGCTACCCCCCCCCCCGCCCGCCTCTCACTCTTCCCCTATATCCCCGAAACCAATAAGACCATCCCTTAGTTTAATTCCCGCCTACATGCACCATCGATATATAGTAGTCTTTCTAAGTGTCTCTCGAACAAACACGTTCTCTCGAAGTCGACTCCTCTCATGCATATAGGTCCTAATGCGTTTTTCGAGGGTAACTTTGACCAAACGTTAGAGCAATAATATATGACATGCAACTTACACAAAGCATACCTTCAATTTTGTATGTCAAAGGAGCTTCCAATAATATAATTTGCATAGTATACATCTCATGTGCTATTAATCTTGTCAATAGTCAAAGGATGTCTTGAAAAACATATTAGGCCCTATATAGATGGAAGGAGGGAGTAGGTCCCATGCAGAAAATGAGAATAAAATTCAAACATCTGGGCATCGTGGCTCGGTCGATAACATTGAGAAACTTGGTTTTAAAATCATGAAACTTGGCATGGTGTCATGTCATGGTAGTACCATGCCGTGGTAAAAAAATTGGCCGAATAGGAACAAATTTTGGTATAAGCTTCTTGCAAATCGGAGCTTCTATCAAGAAGGCTCGTGGTTCTGGGAGGGAACGTGCCACCTTTGTGTGCATAATTCAAATTTGAAATACAAGCACATGTTCCAGTGCACCAAAGTTGGTTGAAAAATCACATGTGTGTCCTTGGGTAAATTTCTAGGTTCCATGCAAGAAATGGGAATGAAATTCAAAATTCTGGGCGTCGTGGCTGGGTTGGAAACATTGAGAAACTTAGTTTTTTAATTCCTGTAAATCCAAAACACGCATGAAAATAATGAAACTTGGCTTGGTGCCATGACATGGCACCAACATGTTGTGGTAAATTTGCAGTCCAATTTGCGAAGGCGCACACATTAACAATCAACAAAGTCATTTTGGAATAAGTGTTGTCACGTTACAATCGGAAACACAAGTATTATTGAAACCGTGGGCGTTCTACTTACTACTACCATTTACGTGCCGCCACGCGTCCCCTTTTTTATTAGCTAGGAGGCGACGTGCAGGGTAGCTATTTGAGTACGAGAGGCGTGCGATCAGACCCCTGCGCGTCCTTATCGGGAGGAGAGCCCTTTAACCTCCATCTGCCGTCCACCTCTCTCCCAAGGTCTCCATTAATGGCGCCCGAGCCTCTGTTTAACGGCGTGGCTATGTCTCACTCGACTGAGATTTAAGAGATAAAAAAGAAAATCTGAAAGCACGGATCTTGATGTAAGATCCGACGGACCTATATAGCATGTACTGCGACTTATAGCAAGACTGATGAATATATAAGGACGATTAAGTTTTTTTTATCAAAGAAGGGCTTGCCCCTTCCGATTTTCATTACTGAAAACCACCACAATTCACAAGAAGTTCAACACAACTCCAGCCTAACACAAAGGACAAAAAGCTACCAGATTGAAATCGCAACATCCCAAGAGGCCAACAAAGGCCTAACATCTGCGCTAGAACCCAACATTTCACAACCGACGACACAATCCACATCCTAAACCGATTATTACATCAAAAGAAACCAGGAAACTAGTCTCTGCAGCGAGTGGCAATGAGCTCTTTCGTGTCCTCAACACTCTGCTTGAGAACATCCACGGATTCCTCCACCAGCCTTTGGCACTCGTTGCGGAGCATGTCATTCTCGTCCATAAGTTTCTTCAACAAGGCACTAGTCTCCTCCTGCAGGTCTGCACTTTGGACGATCTTCTCCCTTAGCAGGTCACGCTCGGCCCGGAGCCTCTCATTGCCCTCCCTTAGTTGCCAGATGACGTCGGTAGTCTGTTCAAATGAGGCTATCATGTCGTCCTGCAACCTCGCCGAGCGGGAGATCTGATCCGTCTGGCTATGGACGATCGCATGCATAAGCCTGTAACAGTCGTTGCGTGCGCGCGAGAAATTTTCCCAGGCTGCCGCAGCACGGCGGGACATCTCTACTGCATTCGTGGCGCGGTGGGACATCTCTGCTGCTTCCGCAGTGCAGAAGGACCAGTCTGCTGCATCGACGGCGCGGCGGGACCTCCGTGCTGCTTCAGCGGCACGGCGGGACCTCTGTGCTGCTACTTCCGCGCGGCGGGACATGTCAGCTGCTCTCGCAGCGAGGCGGGACATCTCTCATGCTTCTGCTTCCATGCTCGCCTCTCCCTGGTGGCAATCTCTCGACCCAGAACTCACGTTGGCCATGGCAGACGCAAGGGAAGGATGCTGAATGACTTGCTTGTTTTTGTGGATGAGGAGTTGAGGAGGAATGTGCAATCATCTTGGCATACTAGTATTTATAACCAAGTACTAATACGCTCTTAAGTGGGAAACCGTTTAGGTTGTGATCGGTGTGAACAGGTTTGCAATTCAATATAGCGTGGAGTAATTTGGAATGTGACGAGACGCAAGCTCAAAATTTATTGACGGTTCTACTTTCGAAGTGCGGCACTATTCCCGGATGGAGTACTTCTTTTTCTACTCCCTCATTTCCGGTTTTATAGGGCTTATCTCAAAATTTTAGTTTTTCCATTTTATAAGGCTCAATTTGGTTGTCCCCAACACATGTTCAGATTCCAAGGTGCATTAAATCATTGCATGCAAGTATTAAGAGAAAATTGACCAATGCATGTACTTTATGCATGCATGCATTGCAATTAATGCATTAAACCTATCTCTCGGGACTTCTCGCACGCACCATCGTGCCACCCAGAAAAACTTGTACTCTGAGTTTAGTAGTATGTTATACAGGAAGAGAAGAGGTGCACGCACGCACTCGTCCTCTCACACACGTGTCTATTTTTTCTCGAAAAGGAGGATGATGACCCCCGGCCTCTGCATCTGGGAGTCACACACGCAAATTATTGAAATATATCGAGTGCAGTGCTTTGATGTGTCGCGTCAACTCGCACATCAACGAGAAGTTTGCTTATCCTCTCCCTCGCGGACTTAACTGCACATGCCTTTGGCTGTATGACAGGTTGACCACACACCTGTAGGGCCCACCTGTCATGCACGCAAAGGCAGGAGCGTCCCTCCCTCGCCCATGAGCGTGGTGGCTGGCAAGACTAGGAGAAGCTTTCGCTACATGCTCTCCCTCCCGCACGCGGTGGACATGCAGCAGTTCAATCGGTGTCAGATGGCCAGAAGCGTACTGTAGTAATCCTCCAGTGTAGTAGTATTCCATCATTGTTCGACTTCCCGAAGAGGCGAAGAGCCAAGCGCAGCCCGGACGCTCGTGTGGCAGTTTCATGTGTATAGTAGTCTAGGATAGTGTGTACCATGCTTGTAAGCTTAAAATCGTTGGGGTCGGCTCCATGCTATGTGACCGTCTCGAAGTTTTAAAAAAAATAGTCTTCTGGCCCTACCCGAAAACTGCCGCGCGTACTACCCAGGAAAAGCCCCGCCCTCAACTTTTAACTACGCAAAAACAGTTCGAGCTTGTTCGTTCTATATAAATATAGTACTTACTGTATGTTTATTCACTCGTGGGGTTGTTCAATGAATGGAGGGGCCGGGAGCACAAGTGAACAATATTGTAGTACTACTAGTAGTATGTAGGAGTCATACAGTAGTCACCTTAAATAGAGAGTTTCTTTTCTTTAATGCCACGTACACAAATTGAAACGCTTGTTGTGGAGAGAAAAAAGATAATCACTCCACTATATATGGACGCAGGGGCCTGAGCGCTTGCTTTACCAGGGTTGCTCTCTTCATTCTCTCATCCTCTCCAGATATAAACAAGACAGGGGTAGCAACATTTTCTCTCTGCTCACCGTTGGTCACAGATCCGGTCGGATCCCTTCGGCCGGTGTGTGTAGAGGACTAAAAGGTGCATCGTTCACGCGGTCATCGCCGTCGAGGGAGGAAACCCATAGCTGCCGGAGGGGCCCGATCCTCTGCCCGTGTCGTTCTCTCCGACACATGGCCGGCTCGGGAGGTCCTCCGACCCTTCTTCCTCCCTGCCATATTGTCCGCAGATCCGACCTGCCGCCGCCGACATCCCGGCGACCCTCAGGTATAAGTTCTTCGAAAGTGGCCTTGCTCTACTGCCCTAGCTCCCCACGTGTCTGCATGTGCATCTTTTTCTACTCCCATCAGCTCTTCCAAAGTCACCTAAATTTTTAGTATTATTAGAGGTAAACTACTTCATGCATTCGAATCTAGGGCTTTGTTCAAACAACAAAGAAAGGGGGGAAAGTTGTAGCATGAATCTAGGACTTGATTCAAGGAGGAAATAATATGATGAAAGTAGTAGAGACTGGATACCCAACCGGTCTCTTGGTTGAAAAGGGAAATAATGGGAAAACGCAGTACAAGCTGGATAAGGAACGGATCTATTATTGGTTGAATAAGGGATAGAAAGTGGCGGCTGGTGGACAAGTCAACAGAGTATGTCCAGGGTTAGATTTGCTGCCATCACATAGTAAAAGGTCTTCAGGATTAGATTTGCTGCCCTCACATAGTAAAAGGTCTCAGGATTAGATTTGCTGCTCTCACATAGTAAAAGGTCTCCAGGATTAGATTTGCTGCCCTCACATAGTAAAAGGTCTCTAGGATTAGATTTGCTGCCCTCACATAGTACAATGGCACTCCTGCTGTTTTCCCCAGTATGATAAGTAAGTTGCTCCTTTACGCTGCTGAGTGTCCTGGTGTCCCCACGGTCCCATGCCCTTAAACCAACTCTTTAGCTGCTGTTGATTTACTGTGTCTGGTAAACAAGCAATGCCACCATTAAAGTAATCCCATATTTGAGGAATCTCATTGTTGATTGTAATGCTTCTGGTAACATGAAGCATCGCTGACGATTTAAAATTTCTGTTGTCCTTGCGTGATTGCCATGAACATAATTAAGATGCTTCTTTTCATTTTGTATATGTTTCGTATATTCTTATTGACCAGCAACTGTTTACTTTCTATCTTTTTGTGCAGATAGGGATATCCATTTCACCTTGTTTCTATTGTGAACTTTTGGTGAACTGCAGAAAACACTTTTTTTGGAATGAGTGTCTTCTGCAGTTCAACTAAAATGTCACGTGGGCAACATCTCTCAATTTTGGTGGAACTGCACAAAATGGTGATTGGAGTTTCCAAAATCTCCGTCAAGTTTTGCTGGTAATCTCGTGCAACATTTTATTAGCCTTTGCAAGATGGAGCCGTCACTGTCACCACAATGGCACTTTATTTTAGTGGAACTACACAAAAGGATAAGAAAATTATAGTTGCACCTTACATGAGCCGGACAGCCAACCTTAATGTTCCTCAATTTTAGTGCAAGTACTAAAGAAGAACCTGCCAGCTCACAAGAGCAAGTGCTTCTTGCTAGTTGAATGATGCAATCTTTGCTTCATTTCAGGTGAACTGCAGAAAAGGCGCATGAATTGAATCATGGAACTCCAGGCAGACCTCATCCAAGTAGAGCTGGAGGTTGAGTTCAAGGAGGCCGCTATTAAAGCAAAATCATGCTCTCCTGTCTCCTTGTTTGTGCTGTGCAAACATGCTATGCAAACAGAAATACTCAACTACAGATGTTGTGACGGTCAAGAGCATTCGCCAAGTTCTTCGATTGTATGACATGGCTAGCCAAGATGGATTTAATCCCAATATTCACTTTATCAAAAGGCTCTAATGGGTTGGTTCTGAATCTTGCAAGCTGGGAATCAGTGAGATGTGTAGGCATCTTTGTTGTACTTATTATTTGGATCTTATTTGTTGGTTCTGAATCTTGCAAGCTGGGAATCAATGAGATGTGTAGGCATCTTTGTTGTACTTATTATTTGGATCTTATTTGTTGGTTCTGAATCTTGCAAGCTGGGAAACACGGCATGATGATGCAGAGGACAACAACCATAACAAACAGTTCAAACTCGGTAGTATTATATTTTGTGAAAGTGCGACAAATGTGATGATCGTGTGCGTCCTAAGAATAATAATTCTAATTGTTGTGCATGTTGATCCTATGGCACTGATAGAATGAGCGAATGCATTGCTTGTTTTAAGTACAAATTTCTATTAAAGCTAATTAAATTTAAGTGAAGTGAACACTAACTCCTGTTATTACAGTACCAATATAGACCCACTCGTGAACCGATGTGTGGCCGAGGGTGCATCTTCTGCCGGGCGTGCAGCGGACGAGGGAGGGGTAGTAACTGTTGTCGCATGTACACACTCAGCTTACTGTTGAATCCAGTTCCCCAAGAGCTGAAAAACGAACTGCTGCTGCCGCCTACACACTCGTTCACTCGAAGAGACTCCAATGGCCATCCGAGGGGTGAGCCTGCTAGATATGGACTTCAGCAAGGAGTTCCCCTTTGAGTTCGTCGTTCAGTCCTATGGCTGCACCAAGTTGAATGTGATGTACACCAACGATACGGACTCGGTGAAGCTCTGCCTCGCCTCAGTCCTATGGCTGCACCAGGTTCTGGAGCATTCACTCGTTTCATCGGCAGCGCCGACTGCACCTTCGCTACGGTGGAGAGAAGGAAGAACGCGACGATTCAGCCATCTGGTGCAACAAGCTTGTCGACATCCAGAAGCAATACAAGATCATCAGCAACGGGCAGGAGAAGGACTCCATGGTTGACCTCGCTGAGACCATCATCGACCCCTGATACGCCAACATGAAAGAAGACGACCTGAACATGTGGGAGGTACCTCTGAATCTAGCCTACATAACCTACGCGGCCAAGGGCGCATACGCATGCTACGACATGTACATGCAGATCTTGGACATGAGGGCGTGTCTGCTTCCCGTAACCGACGAGTACACGGACAGCCGCAGCGTCATGATCAAGCGTGCCAGGAAGGTCTAGATATTGTACTTTATCTGTTTATAAGCACCTTTATCATGTGAGTTTTGCATGCATTAGCCTATGTGTCATAATTATCTGTTTTGTCTGAAATATTTCTTTTAAGAACCCATTAACCTGATTGCTTTTTTTAGTGGCAATTTGCTTATGTATGTAAACTAGTTCACTTCTCCGTAAAAAAAACTAGTTCACTCGGCTGCCGTCCTTTGAATCTCCTTCCTCCCAACATATTCCCCTCCTCATGTGGACCCAGCAGGTCTCTGAATTTTCTCCCACTTTCTTTTTCGATGTAAACTGAGTTTTCTCCCAGTACTTTCCCCTAGAACCAACTCAACTGTCCCACGTCTAGCCTAAAAAATAATAATACCCCACATACTATTAACTCATCAAATTAAAATGATATGTTATTTCGTAAGTTGAAAGTTCTTACAAAATAATAATAATAATTGTTTATATATAACTTGGCAAGTTAACTCCTAGTGATTGCGTACATAAGCTTGCAAAGATTTTACTGACGTGCAATCATGTGTTTACGTTTTTATAACATTTCTCCATCTAGCCCAACATGATATTTTCACCCAGCCCAGCAAGTCCGCGGCTTTCGAGAAAAAATGCAAATGGGATTTAAATGGGCTGCATAGATGCTACATCATTGTTTCACCCAGCCCACCAAATGGACTAACAGCTGGGTCCACGGCCACAGCCCAGTTTTTTTGTGATTTGCCAAGTAAGTCGCTTTGTCAGGCCTGTTGGGCTGTAAATCTTTCAAGACGAGGAGAGCTTTCATTCGGCTGGCCGAGAAAATGGCCCATCAATAAGGAGAAATGGGTTGTACATTTTTAGAACACATCAAACCGGCAATTAGTTTCAAATATCTTTTTTTCATTTCAAGATTTTAAATTACATTAATTTTTATGCGTGGAGAATTTGTTGGATTTTATATTGATATACATTTATTTTTAAAATCAGTTTGAATGTGAGTCAAAATTTCAGGATTAAAACCAGTTCGGACCGCACCGAAATATGCAAAATTTCGTATAATTTTTTAACCGTGGCCACAATATGGGCTATAATGCTAACAAAAAGAATATGGGCTCCAAAAAAAACCTTACGAATTAGCAAATGGGATGTATGCTGTTTTCCACAGATTTGAGGCTTTCCTAAAAAAAGGTTAACGCACAAGCAGTGACTGTTGGATGGCCATCCAACGGCCGTCGTGCTTCTTCAATCTCTGCTCTTCTTGCTCCAGCCGCTCAAACAGGCGCCGGTGGGACTGCCTGCTCCCTCCTCCCCGCGTGCCACGCAGGCCTCACCGCCCCACCGTACTCCCATCACTGGCCTAACCATCCCTCTACTCACCCACACCTGTTGTTATTCTCCGGCGACGGCAAACGAACCAGTAAACACTCGTACAGTCGTACTCCCCTCCGCGTGGGAAACAACTACCGAGTCTTTACTGCCTCCGTGTCGTTCCCTTCCTAGGCCTCTCCGTTGTCCACCGCCCTGGTGCTCTCGGCGCGGCCTGGTCAACATGGTCAACGACCGACATGCATCTGAAGTGGACTTTACATGGAGAGGCCGACAGCTGGTGATACGTCTCCAACATATCTATAATTTTTGATTGCTCCATGCTATATTATCTACTGTTTTGGGCAATATTGGGCTTTATTATCCACTTTTATATTATTTTTGGGACTAACCTATTAACCGGAGGCCCAGCCCAGATTTGATGTTTTATGCCTATTTCAGTGTTTTGAAGAAAAGGAATATCAGACGGAGTCGAAACGGAACGAAATCAACTGGAGAAGTTATTTTTGGAAGGAAACACACCTGATGGACTTGGACCCCACGTCAGAAGATACGGGAGCTGTCCACGAGGGTGGGGGGCGCGCCCACCCCCCTAGGGCGCGCCCCCTGCCTCGTGGGACCCCCGTGGCTCCTCAGACGTCCTCCCTACACCCATATATACCCACGTGACCTAAAACTTCCAAAACGCACAATAGATCGGGAGTTCCGCCGCCAGAAGCCTCCGTAGCCACCGAAAACCAATCTAGACCCGTTACGGCACCCTGCCGGAGGGGGCAATCCTTCTTCGGTGGCCATCTTCATCATCCCGGTGATCTCCATGATGAGGAGGGAGTAGTTCTCCCTCGGGGCTGAGGGTATGTACCAGTAGCAATGTGTTTGATCTCTCTCTCTCTCTCTCTCGTGTTCTTGAGATGATACGATCTTGATGTATCGCGAGCTTTGCTATTATATTTGGATCCTATGATGTTTCTTTCCCCCTCTTCTCTCTTGTAATGAATTGAGTTTCCCCTTTGAAGTAATCTTATCGGATTGAGTCTTTAAAGATTTGAGAACACTTGATGTATGTCTTGCCGTGGATATCTGTGGTGACAATGCGATACCACGTGCCACTTGATGTATGTTAAGGTGACCAACTTGCGGGTTTCGTGACATTGGGAACCTATGCATAGGGGTTGGCACACGTTTTCGTCGTGATTCTCTGGTAGAAACTTTGGGGCACTCTTCGAGGTCCTTTGTGTTGGTTGAATAGATGAATCTGAGATTGTGTGATGCATATCGTATAATCATACCCACGGATACTTGAGGTGACATTGGAGTATCTAGGTGACATTAGGGTTTTGGTTGATTTGTGTCTTAAGGTGTTATTCTAGTACGAACTCTAGGGCTGTTTGTGACACTTATAGGAATAGCCCAACGGATTGATTGGAAAGAATAACTTTGAGGTGGTTTCGTACCCTACCATAATCTCTTCGTTCGTTCTCCGCTATTAGTGACTTTGGAGTGACTCTTTGTTGCATGTTGAGGGATAGTTATGTGATCCAATTATGTTAGTATTGTTGAGGGAACTTACACTAGCGAAAGTATGAACCCTAGGCCTTGTTTCCAACATTGCAATACCGTTTACGCTCACTTTTATCATTAGTTACCTTGCTGTTTTTATTATTTCAGATTACAAATACCTATTATCTACTATCCATATACCACTTGTATCACCATCTCTTCGCCGAACTAGTGCACCTATACAATTTACCATTGTATTGGGTGTGTTGGGGACACAAGAGACTCTTTGTTATTTGGTTGCAGGGTTGCTTGAGAGAGACCATCTTCATCCTACGCCTCCTACGGATTGATAAACCTTAGGTCATCCACTTGAGGGAAATTTGCTACTGTCCTACAAACCTCTGCACTTGGAGGCCCAACAACGTCTACAAGAAGAAGGTTGTGTAGTAGACATCAAGCTCTTTTCTGGCGCCGTTGCCGGGGAGGTGAGTGCTTGAAGGTATATCTTTAGATCTTGCAATCGAGTCTTTTAGTTTCTTGTTTTATCACTAGTTTAGTCTATAAAAGAAAATTACAAAAAATGGAATTAAGTTTGTCTCATACGCTTCACCTTTTTAATATCTTTCGTAAGTATGATGGAAAGGATAATTGTGCTCAAGTGCTAGAAGAAGAAATCTCTAAAATGTTTGGCACTAAATATTTGAATGATGAGCATGATTGCAATGTTGTTAGTACGAATTCTTTGAATATCCATGATGCTAATGATGATTGCACTAGTTATGATGCCTCCTATAAACTTGTTAATTTTTGTGGAGTGCATGTTTGCAAGTACACACCAAATAGGGAAGATAGATATTGCAAGAGGCATAAGTACTTAGAAACCAAATTGTTGTAACAAGAGCTAGATGAATGTACTGAAAATTTATTATTTCTTAGTCCTACTTGTGAACTTTGCAATGAACGTGATCATTTTAGTGCCCAATGCAAATTGTTTCATGATCGTATCGTGTCCAAAAATTGTGATGACTTGATTTCCCTTGCACATCATAATGAACTTAGTTTGCTTTTGGGTTATGAAGAAATTAAACGTAGAATAAGGATATTCCAAAATTTGCCCTTGATAAAGTTCTTCATTTTGATCTAGAGAAAATTTATATGTATTGTGCGGTGAATTGCATTGATAATCCTTATATTGCCAATTACATAAAGAAAAGAAAACAAATAGAGAATGAAGAGAATACTAATGAAAGGGAAGAGACTTCCCAATATCCTCCTATTATTTCTTATGATGAATCAGGTAACGAGGAGGAGCCTTCTACTCAACCAATCTCATTAATAAGGAGCACCAAAAAGAGGATTGAACCCCCACAAGATGTGGTGAATAGGAAGAAAAGAAAAAGGAAGAGAGGTAAAAAGGTATCTCTCCCAAATAAAGTTGCTCCTATTATTGTTGTGCCTCATGAAAATGAAGATGATACACTTTATGATGATCTCGTTATGCCTATTGCTTGTTGTGATGATTATGATTGGGAAGATAATGATACTTCTTATGATCTTCAAAATCTTTTTGGCACTTGCTTGGAAGAATATAATAATTGCTATACTATCGGTGCTATCCATACTATTAATGATGAGAGTGATTATGCTTATGATATGAAAAGGCCCAAGCTTGGGGAAGCTATGTTTGATGAGGATGACATAAAGAGAATATATTTGCTGCAATTAATGTTTGTCCCAAGCTTGGGGATGCTATGTCTAATAATGATGATATTTTTAGTCTCCCAAGTTTTGATATGCAAGTTTATAATGATGATGGCATGCCACCTACTTATGATGATTATTGTGATGATACTTATGCTATAAAAAGTAGTGATTATATTTATAAAACTTGTCATGATTATGATTACCCCTTCTCTGAACATTACTCTTTTAATGTGGAAACAATTTATAGTATTCAAGTTTCCTATGATACTCCCACTATTCCGAATGAGAAGAATTTTGCTTATGTGGAGAGTAATAAAATTTCTATGCTTGTAGATCATGAAAATAATGCTTTAGGTGCTGGTTATATTGTTGAATTCATTCATGATGCTACTGAAAATTATTATGAGGGATCAACATATGCTTGTAGGAATTGCAATAGTATCAAGTTTCCTCTCTATGTGCTTAAAGTTTTGAAGTTATGCTTGTTTTACCTTCCTATGCAAGTTGATTCTTGTTCCCATAAGTTGTTTACTCACAAAATCCCTATGCATAGGGAGTGGGTTATACTTAAATGTGCTAGTCATATTCTTCATGATGCTCTCTTTATGTTACAATTCTTATCCTTCATGTGAGCATCATTGAAATCATCATGCCTAGCTAGGGGCGTTAAACGATAGCGCTTGTTTGGAGGCAACCCAATTTTATTTTAGCTCCTTGTTTTTTGTTCCTGTTTAATAATAAATAATCCATCTAGCCTCTGTTTAGATGTGGTTTTATGTGTTTAATTAGTGTTTGTGACAAGTAGAACCGTTGGGAAGACTTGGGGAAAGTCTTTGCGATCATGCTGTAAAAAACAGAAACTTTAGCGCTCACGAGAATTGCTGCCATTTTTATTTGGAGAGTCCTAATTAGTTAATTCTTTTTGAATATGATTAGTAGATAAATTCCTCAGGTCCAGAAATTTATTTGAGAATTTTATGTGTTCCAGAAGTATACGTTTTATTCAGATTACTACAGACTGTTCTGTTTTTGACAGATTCTGCTTTTCATGTGTTGTTTACTTATTTTGATGAATCTATGGCTAGTAAAATAGTATATAAACCATGGAGAAGTTGGAATACAGTGGGTTTAACACCAATATAAATAAAGAATGAGTTCATTACAGTACCTTAAACTGGTGATTTATTTTCTTATACTAACGGGGCTTACGAGTTTTCTGTTAAGTTTTGTGTTGTGAAGTTTTCAAGTTTTAGGTCAAGATTCGATGGACAATGGAACAAGGAGTGGAAGAGCCTAAGCTTGGGGATGCCCAAGGCACCCCAAGGTAATATTCAAGGACAACCAAGAGCCTAAGCTTGGGGATGCCCCGGAAGGCATCCCCTCCTTTGTCTTCGTTCATCGGTAACTTTACTTGGAGCTATATTTTTATTCGCCACATGATATGTGTTTTGCTTGGAGCGTCAATTTATTTTGTTAGGATTTTCTTGCTGTTATTTAGAACAATGTTTTGCATCTTTTATTTCAATAAAAGTGGCATTGATAGCCTTTACTATGCCTATGTTACAAGTATACATGTTGCTGTTTGAAAACAGAAAGTTTACCGCTGTTGCAATAATTCCCTAGAAAAGTCAGAATGTGATAAAATGTTGAAACCTTTTGCATATTAAGATCTGATAAATTTACTACAGTGGGAATTTTCTTTCATAATTTTTGGAGCTAGGGAAGTATGGATGTTGCAGCATTCTTTACAGACTATCCTGTTTAGGCAGATTGCTGTTATGTTTGCATTGTTTGCATATGTTTGCTTCTTTAATGATTCTATTTGAGGATAGGACTATTAAATATGCAGAGGCATTTAGTATGCAATGTTGAATAATAATTTTAGTGATTTGCTACAGTAGAGTATGATAAGGTTTTGGCAATGGTTTATACTAACTTATCTCACGAGTCCTTGTTGAGTTTTGTGTGGATGAAGCTTTTGAGATTTAGGGAGACCGTGATATGAGAGGAATTAAGGAGACACAAAAGCTCAAGCTTGGGGATGCCCAAGGCATCCCAAGATAATATTTCAAGAAGTCTCAAGCATTCTCAAGAATCTAAGCTTGGGGATGCCCCGGTTGGCATCCCACCTTTCTTCTTCAACAACTATCGGTTAGTATCGGTTGATCCTAAGTTTTTGCTTCTTCACATGATGTTTGCTATTCTTAGATGTCATTTTATTTTGCTTTGCTTGCTGTTTGAATAAAATACCAAGATCTGAAATTCTTAAATGTTAGAGAGTCTTCACATAGTTGCATAATTATTCGACTACTCATTGATCTTCACTTATATCTTTCGGAGTAGTTTGTCATTTGCTCTAGTGCTTCACTTATATCTTTTAGAGCAGGGTGGTAGTTTTATTTTAAAGAAATAGATGAACTCTCATGATTCACTTATATTATTTTGAGAGTCTTAAATAGCATGGTAATTTGCTTAAAATCCTAATATGCTAGGTATTCAAGAATGATAAAATTCTCTTATGAGTGTACTATGAGAAGTTTGATACTTGATAATTGTTTTGAGATATGGAGATGGTGATATTAGAGTCATGCTAGTTGAGTAGTTGTGAATTTGAGAAATACTTGTGTTGAAGTTTGTGATTCCCGTAGCATGCACGTATGGTGAACCGTTATGTGATGAAGTCGGAGCATGATTTATTTATTGATTGTCTTCCTTATGAGTGGCGGTCGGGGACGAGCGATGGTCTTTTCCTACCAATCTATCCCCCTAGGAGCATGCGCGTAATACTTTGTTTGATAACTATAGATTTTTGCAATAAGTATGTGAGTTCTTTATGACTAATGTTGAGTCCATGGATTATACGCACTCTCACCCTTCCACCATTGCTAGCCTCTCTAGTACCGTGCAACTTTTGCCGGTACCATAAACCCACCATATACCTTCCTCAAAACACCCACCATACCTACCTATTATGGCATTTCCATAGCCATTCCGAGATATATTGCCATGCAACTTTCCACCGTTCCATTTATTATGACACGCTTCACCATTGTCATACTGCTTTGCATGATCATGTAGTTGACATCGTATTTGTGGCAAATCTACCATTCATAATTCTTTCATACATGTCACTCATGCATCATTGCACATCCCAGTACACCGCCGGAGGCATTCATATAGAGTCATATCTTTTTCTAAGAATCGAGTTGTAATTCATGAGTTATAAGTAAATAAAAGTGTGATGATCATCATTATTAGAGCATTGTCCCAGTGAGGAAAGGATGATGGAGACTATGATTCCCCCACAAGTCGGGATGAGACTCCGGACGAAAAAAAGAGGCCAAAGAAGCCCAAATAAAAAAAGAGGCCATAAAAAAGGAGAAGGCCCAAATAAAAAAATTAAAAAAATAAAAAAATGAGAGAAAAAGAGAGAAGGGGCAATGCTACTATCCTTTTACCACACTTGTGCTTCAAAGTAGCACCATGATCTTCATGATAGAGAGTCTCCTATGTTGTCACTTTCATATACTAGTGGGAATCTTTCATATAGAACTTGGCTTGTATATTCCAATGATGGGCTTCCTCAAAATGCCCTAGGTCTTCGTGAGCAAGAAAGTTGGATGCACACCCACTAGTTTCTTTTGTTGAGCTTTCATACATTTATAGCTCTAGTGCATCCGTTGCATGGCAATCCCTACTCACTCACATTGATATCTATTGATGGGCATCTCCATAGCCCGTTGATACGCCTAGTTGATGTGAGACTATCTTCTCCCTTTTTGTCTTCTCCACAACCGCCATTCTATTCCACCTATAGTGCTATGTCCATGGCTCACGCTCATGTATTGAGTGAAGATTGAAAAAGTTTGAGAACATCCAAAGTATGAAACAATTGCTTGGCTTGTCATCGGGGTTGTGCATGATTTAAATATTTGTGTGGTGAAGATGGAGCATAGCCAGACTATATGATTTTGTAGGGATAGCTTTCTTTGGCCATGTTATTTTGAGAAGACATGATTGCTTAGTCAGTATGCTTGAAGTATTATTATTTTTATGTCAATATGAACTTTTGTCTTGAATCTTATGGATCTGAATATTCATACCACAATTAAGAAGAATTACATTGAAATTATGCCAACTAGCATTCCACATCAAAAATTATCTTTTTTATCATTTACCTACTCGAGGACGAGCAGGAATTAAGCTTGGGGATGCTTGATACGTCTCCAACGTATCTATAATTTTTGATTGCTCCATGCTATATTATCTACTATTTTGGGCAATATTGGGCTTTATTATCCACTTTTATATTATTTTTGGGACTAACCTATTAACCAGAGGCCCAACCCAGATTTGCTGTTTTATGCCTATTTCAGTGTTTTGAAGAAAAGGAATATCAGAAGGAGTCGAAACGGAATGAAATCAACTGGAGAAGTTATTCTTGGAAGGAAACACACCTGATGAACTTGGACCCCACGTCAGAAGATACGGGAGCTGCCCACGAGGGTGGGGGCGCACCCCCTACCTCGTGGGACCCCCGTGGCTCCTCCGACGTCCTCCCTGCACCCATATATACCCACGTGACCTAAAACTTCCAAAACACACAATAGACCAGGAGTTCCGCCGCCAGAAGCCTCCGTAGCCACCAAAAACCAATCTAGACCCGTTCCGGCACCGTGCCAGAGGGGGCAATCCTTCTCCGGTGGCCATCTTCATCATCCCGGTGCTCTCCATGACGAGGAGGGAGTAGTTCTCCCTCGGGGCTGAGGGTATGTACCAGTAGCTATGTGTTTGATCTTTCTCTCTCGTGTTCTTGAGATGATACGATCTTGATGTATCGCGAGCTTTGCTATTATATTTGCATCCTATGATGTTTCTTCCCCCCTCTTCTCTCTTGAAATGAATTGAGTTTCCCCTTTGAAGTAATCTTATCGGATTGAGTCTTTAAAGATTTGAGAACACTTGATGTATGTCTTGCCGTGGATATCTGTGGTGACAATGCAATACCACGTGCCACTTGATGTATGTTAAGGTGACCAACTTGCGGGTTTCGTGACATTGGGAACCTATGCATAGGGGTTGGCACACGTTTTCGTCGTGATTCTCCGGTAGAACTTTGGGGCACTCTTCGAGGTCCTTTGTGTTGGTTGAATAGATGAATCTGAGATTGTGTGATGCATATCGTATAATCATACCCACGGATACTTGAGGTGACATTGGAGTATCTAGGTGACATCAGGGTTTTGGTTGATTTGTATCTTAAGGTGTTATTCTAGTACGAACTCTAGGGCTGTTTGTGACACTTATAGGAATAGCCCAACGGATTGATTGGAAAGAATAACTTTGAGGTGGTTTCGTACCCTACCATAATCTCTTCGTTCGTTCTCCGCTATTAGTGACTTTGGAGTGACTCTTTGTTGCATGTTGAGGGATAGTTATGTGATCCAATTATGTTAGTATTGTTGAGGGAATTTACACTAGCAAAAGTATGAACCCTAGGCCTTATTTCTACACATTGCAATACCGTTTACGCTTATTTTTATCATTCGTTACCTTGCTGTTTTTATTATTTCAGATTACAAATACTATTATCTACTATCCATATTGCACTTGTATCACCATCTCTTCGCCGAACTAGTGCACCTATAGAATTTACCATTGTATTGGGTGTGTTGGGGACACAAGAGACTCTTTGTTATTTGGTTGCAGGGTTGCTTGAGAGAGACCATCTTCATCCTACGCCTCCTATGGATTGATAAATCTTAGGTCATCCACTTGAGGGAAAGTTTCTACTGTCCTACAAACCTCTGCACTTGGAGGCCCGACAACGTCTACAAGAAGAAGGTTGTGTAGTAGACATCAGTTGGGTCCACGGCCGCACGCAAGGAAATGCCTCCTTATTACGGGCAAAATAATGATTCCTCCACCTGACATCAGGGACCCACCGAAAGGGCCTCTGTATTTCGTGAAAAAAATGTTACCGCCGCTGACAGCTCGGACCCACCAGCTATATCTTCGCACGCAAGGAAGTGCCTCCTTATTACGCACAAAAAAATGAATACTCCCCCTGTCAGCTGGGACCCAGTATAGTGGCAGGCAGACTTGCGGGCCTACTAAGTTGACGGGGACGGAGGGCTTTGTCAACTTAGTCAATATGCATGATTCTAGCTCTAGTGATCGTACGATGTCCATCCAACGGCCGTAGTGCTTCTTCAACCTCTGGTCTTCTTGCTCCAGCCGCCCAAACCAGTGCCGGTCGTGTCTCGTGCTCCTGCCTCCTGCGGCCGGCTGAGATGCGGCGGAGGCCTCACCGCCCCCTACTACTCCCACCGCTGGCCAAGCCATCCCTCTACTCACCCACACCCCCTGTTACTCTGCGTCGACGGCAGCCTCACACTGCAGCGAACCAGTGAACCCTCGTACTCCTCTACGCATGGGCATCCACTGTCGCGTCTTCCCCGGCTCTGCGTCGTCCCCTTCCTAGGCCTCGCTGTCGTCCACCGCCCTGGTGCTCTCGGCGTGGCGTGGTCAACGTGGTCAAGGAACGGCTTCCATCGGACATGGACTGTACGTGGAGAGGCTGACAGCTGGGTCCATGGCCGCAGCAAGGAAGTGCCTCCTGATTACGTGCAAAATAATTATTCCTCCACCTGACAGCGGGACCCACCGGACGGGCAACCGTATTTCGTGAAAAAAATGATTCCCCTGACTGCTAGGACCCACCAGCTACATCTGCGCACGCAAGGAAGTGCGTCTAGGCAAAAAAACAAAACGATTCGCCCCGTGACTGCTGGGACCGACCAGCTACATCTTCGCAGGCAAGGAAGTGCCTGACAGTCGGGACCCACCTGGTCGAAGCGTACGTAGCGTTGTCATTCTGGTCGTGAACGTGTACGTACATACTGGTCGATGTAGAGGCGCGCACGTGTCGTAGTAGAGGCGCGCACGTGTTGTAGTAGAGGCGCGCGTAGCATTTACACGTACGTACAACGGCCAGGGTGCAAGAAAGAAAATAGGGCCACGTATGTGTACATACGGGCGGGGTCTCGAACGCCTACTCGCGCATACGTACGGCGACGGCTCATGTACATGGTTGGGTCGGAACAGAGAAACAGCGTCGTCGTCGTGTTCATGGGGAGGCAACGGAATGCGTCGTGTTCATGGGGAGGCAACGGAATGCGTCGTTTTCATCGGGAGGGCTTGGACGGAACAGGCGATGGAAACGAGGCCTGGCGTACCGCAGAACGGAGGAAATGGCCTTGTGTTCGACCGGCCACGTTCGAAATGGGATCCTGTTCATCGGGAGGGGTTTGGCGTACCACAAAACGGAGGAAACGGACCTCCTACGGTCGAAACAGGGGTCCTGTTGATCGGGAGGGGTGTGGCGTACCGCAAAACGGACGGAACGGACTTGTGTTGGAGCGCTACGGTCGAAACGGGGGTCCTGTTCATCAGGAGGGGTGTGGCGTACCGCAAAATGGGACTCCACGGGATACTGTTCATCTCCATCGTCGACCTCCTCCAGCCTCCACGGGCTCCTGTTCATCCAGCCTCCACGGGCTCCTGTTCATCCAGCCTCCACCGCGCGCTACTCCACCGGCTACTATTCAACCATCCCTCCACCGTCTACTGTTCATCCAGCCCTCCACACCACGGGGTCCTGTTCAACAACCCCTCCACGGGCACCCCTCCATCGTCTACTGTTCATCCAGCCCTCCACACCACAGGGTCCTGTTCATCCACCCCTCCACGGGCACCCCTCCACCGTCTACTGTTTATCCAGCCCTCCACCACACCACGGGGTCATGTTCATCCAGAGGCAACGCCATCGCTCACTGTTCATCGCACCCCCCCCCCCCCCGCAACGCTCACTGTTCATCCCATCGATCGGCTTCAGTTAGCAGCAGTAGCGAAGGAATCGCTCGATCGGGTTCAGTTAACAGCCATCGATTGATTGCTCGGGTTCAGTAACGCGTAGCCTGCAGTGCAATCACTCGGGGTTTAGTTAGAGCCCAACGCCTCGCTCGGGTTCAGTTAGAGCCAACGCCTCGCACACACGCACGTACATGTACGAGAGAAACACGCATCGCTCGGCCCCCGACCTCCCACCGTAACCGGGAACTCCCCGAAATTTTCCTCCCCCTCGCTTCTACCACGGTATTTTCTGTCATGGACGGCCCAAAGAATGCCATGCAGTTGCGTCTTCGGCCCGCCCAGGACGAAAAGCCCATTTTTTGTCATGATTTTTTGTCATAGAAGTAGGAGCCCACCACATCTATGATGATACCGGGTTTTGTCACAATTATTGCCATAGAAGTGTCATATGAATGACAGGAAAAAAAATTCGTTCGGCCCAAAATGTCACAGATGTGTCTTTTTTTGTAGTGATATGGAGGATGTAGTCCTCAATCTAGGTCCCAGGGTCTGTTGTTCTATCGTATGCCTCTATGTTTACGGGTTTGAATTCCTCTGGAAATTCATGGTCCAGCACCTCATCGGTGAAACATAGGGGGTGTGCGGCACCCCTGTATTTAGGTGTACCGTGGTGTTGGGATGTTTGTTGTGTTGCATTGCATGCTGGAGCGCGCTTGCGTGGCCCGTAGATGGATCTGGTTGCGACGTCCTTTTGATGCGAGCCCTCACGTGGATCGCATACTGGCTTGTGTGTGGCGTCGTTTGCCGCTCTATATTGTCCACGAGGTCGTCAATCTGACCGGATGGTTGTTTTGTTTTTTGATTGCGGGGGATCTAAGGCCTCCTCATCGAATTCAGGTAGTAGCTTTCGCTTCGGGTAGCTCTTTGTGTGGCGACTACTGCCGTATTTTGCTGCAGTGTTGAGTACTTCACTCCATCTAATTCTGAGTGCGTCTTGTGCAGCCCTGAGCCTTTGCTTCTGCTTTTTCAGACTCCTCGCAATGGCAACAAGCCTTTGATGGGTATTCTGTTGCTTCGGGTGCCTGTCTGGTGTGATGTCATCCAGACTGTTATCTTCGCCGGAGTCAGGTTGTTCGGTTTGATTCTCCGTGTTGCCGTGGTCGGATGGTGGTTCAATGCCGTGTTTGTCGTTCGCTGGCTCACCCTGCTCTATTGCTGGGTCTATATGATCACTATTTCTGCCGAGGCGGGATTTGGAGCGGCGCTTACGCCGCCGCTTTGACTTCTTCTCGAGGGAACGATCCTTCGCTGCGTCCTTCCGTTCCTCGTCGTCGTTTTCTTTGGGTGTGTCCACCATGTATACATCGTATGATGAAGTGGGCGTCCAGTGCCCTATGGGCAGTGGCTCCTGTTCGTCTCCTGCATCGTCGTCCATACCGTCGATGTCTTTGGAGTCAAAGTCGAGCATGTAGGTCAAATCGTCGACAGTGGCTACTAAGTGGGTGGTGGGTGGGCGGCGAATTTCTTCATCATCTGCATCCCAATTCTGTCGGACATAGTTCGGCCAGGACTCTCCTGACAAGGAGAGAGACTTTAATGAATTCAGTATGTCGCCGAAGGGCGAGTGTTGAAAGATATCCGCGGAGGTGAACTCCATGATCGGCGCCCAGTCGGATTCGATAGGCACGGGCGCGGGCGGTTCGGAGTCCGTGGTCGGGGATGAGTCCGGTAGTTCGGCGTCACGGCTCCCGTGAAGGGTAAGGTCGATACTCGGCTCGATCACCACTGAGAATACGGCCTTCATGGCGGGGTCTATCCACCCGTCCATGGATGTCGCAATTGGCTCCGAATTGAGAGTCGGAGCGGTTGCCAGTGCGGTCTCCTGAACATTGTCCGATGGTAGAGCTAAATCATGCTCATCGTGACTGTGCGGCGCACTCGGCATGGGCTCGAATCCGTCGAAGATCAAGTCTCCGCGGATGTCGGTCGTGTAGTTTAAGCTTCCAAATCTGACCAGATGGCCAGGGGCGTAACTTTCGATCTGCTCCAGATGGCCAAGCGAGTTGGCCCGCAGTGCGAAGCCGCCGAATACAAAGATCTGTCCGGGGAGAAAAGTCTCACCCTGGACTGCATCGCTATCGATGATCGAAGGAGCCATCAAGCCTAACGATGACGACACAGAGGAACTCTCAATGAAAGCACCAATGTCGGTGTCAAAACCGGCGGATCTCGGGTAGGGGGTCCCGAACTGTGCGTCTAAGGCGGATGGTAACAGGAGGTAGGGGACACGATGTTTACCCGGGTTCGGGCCCTCTTGATGGAGGTAAAACCCTACGTCCTGCTTGATTGTTCTTGATGATATGAGTAGTACAAGAGTTGATCTACCACGAGATCAGAGAGGCTAAACCCTAGAAGCTGGCCTATGGTATGATTGTTGTTGTTGGTCCTACGGACTAAACCCTCTGATTTATATAGACACCGAAGGGGGCTAGGGTTACACAGAGTCGGTTACAAGGAAGGAAATCTACATATCCGTACTACCAAGCGTGCCTTCCACGCCAAGGAGAGTCCCATCCGGACATGGAGCGAAGTCTTCAATCTTGTATCTTCATAGTCCAACAGTCCGGCCAAAGGATATAGTCCGGCTGTCCGGATACCCCCTAATCCAGGACTCCCTCAATAGGCTCCAAGCATGAGCCTATTCCCAGTAATGTGTTCCTGGAGCATCTTCACACGCCGTCCGTCCAAGAGGATCCCTTCACCGAGGAGCCCCCACAACCTAAGAGCCCTACTGATCCGACTGAAGTTGAAATCCCAACCGTGGTCGACTTGGTCATGGAAGTTTTGGTCGTCATACCCGATTGCACAGTGCCATACATTGTGTATATCCTCAGGAAAGAGCTCCCAGAGGATGAAGAAGAGGCCCGTCAGAATGTCCGTCGGTCTAAAGCTTTCATAGTAATGGGTGGACAGCTTTACAGAGAAAGTGTTACCGGAGTTGCTCAGAAGTGCATAACACCAGCAGAAGGTCGAGTGATCCTCAACGACATCCACTCGGGGACCTGTGGTCACCATGCGTCCTTCCGGACCATTGTGGCCAAAGCATACCGAGTGGGATTTTATTGGCCACAAGAAAATGAAATGGCAAAAGACATAGTTGATAGATGTGAAGGTTGCCAGTTCTACTCCAACATGTCTCACAAGCCCGCATCAGCCCTGAAGACCATTCCACTCGTCTGGCCCTTTGCTGTTTGGGGATTAGATATGGTTGGACCTCTGAGGACTGGCAGAAGTGACTTCACCCATGTGCTCATAGCAGTTGACAAGTTCACCAAATGGATTGAAGCCAAGCCTATCAAAAACCTCGAAGCAAGTACTACTGTCAGCTTCATCAGAGAGTTAACATTCAGATATGGTGTCCCACATAGCATCATCACAGATAATGGGTCAAACTTCGATTCTAATGAGTTCAGAGCCTTTTGCGCTTCCCAAGGCACTCGGGTCGACTACACTTCAGTCGCCCATCCCAGCCGAATGGACAAGCTGAAAGAGCAAACGAATTGATTCTCAGAGGACTGAACCAAGCCCAAAATTCATCAGATAATAAGCTAATGTTTATATTGCAGCTGTCGGATAAGGAATGAGTGACCAAATATCTTTTTTTTACAAAAAAACTGTAAGGGAGGGCCTGAAGGAAATATGCCCAAGAGTCAATAATAAAGTTGCTATTTATATTTCATTATATCATGATAAATGTTTATTATTCATGCTAGAATTGTATTAACCGGAAACTTAGTACATGTGTGAATACATAGACAAACAGAGTGTCCCTAGTATGCCTCTACTTGACTAGCTCGTTAATCAAAGATGGTTAAGTTTCCTAGCCATGAAAATGTGTTATCATTTGATGAATGTGATCACATCATTAGATAATGATGTGATGGACTAGACCCATCCGTTAGCTTAGCACTATGATCGTTTATTTGATTGCTATTGCTTTCTTCATGACTTATACATGTTCCTATGACTATTAGATTATGCAACTCCCGAATACCGGAGGAACACTTAGTGTGCTATCAAACATCACAACGTAACTGGGTGATTATAAAGATGCTCTATAGGTGTCTCCAATGGTGTTTGTTGAGTTGGCATAGATCGATATTAGGATTTGTCACTCCAATTGTCGGAGAGGTATCCCTGGGCCCTCTCGGTAATGCACATCACTATAAGCCTTGCAAGCAATGTGACTAATGAGTTAGTTGCAGGATGATGCATTACAGAACGAGTAAAGAGACTTGCCGGTGACGAGATTGAACTAGGTATGATGATACCGACAATCGAATCTCGGGCAAGTAACATACCGATGACAAAGGGAACAACGTATGTTGTTATGCGGTTTGACTGATAAAGATCTTCGTAGAATATGTGGGAGCCAATATGAGCATCCAGGTTCCGCTATTGGTTATTGATCGGAGATGAGTCTCAGTTACATAGTTCTCGAACCCGTAGGGTCTGCACACTTAATGTTTAATGACGATTTGTATTATGAGTTATGTGATTTGATGACCGAAGTTTGTTCGGAGTCCCGGATGAGAACACGGACATGACGAGGAGTCTCAAAATGGTCGAGACGTAAAGATCGATATATTGGAAGGCTTTATTTGGACATCGGAAAGGTTCTGAGTGGTTCGGGTATTTTTCGGAGTACCGAAGAGTTACGGGAATTCGCCGGGGGAAGTATTGGGCCTTCATGGGCCTTAGTGGAAAGGAGACAAGGGCCACAAGGGGAGGCCGCGCCCCCCCCCCCCCATGGGCTGGTCCGGATTGGACTAGGGAGGGGGCAGCGCCCCCCTCTTTCCTTCTCCCTCTCCTCTCCTTCCTTCTTCTCCTACTTGGACTGGGAAAGGGAAAACCTACTCCTACTAGGAGTAGGAATCCCCCTTTGGGCGCGCCCCTTGTGACCGGACCTCCTCCTCCTCCCCTCCTTTATATACGGGGGAGGGGGCACCCCATAGACACACAAGTTGACAATTGTCTTAGCCATGTGCGGTGCCCCTTCACAGATTTCCACCTCGGTCGTATCTTTGTAGTGCTTAGGCGAAGCCCTGCGTCGGTAACTTCATCATCACCATCATCACGCCGTCGTGCTGACGAAACTCTCCCTCGGCCTCAACTGGATCAAGAGTACGAGGGATGTCACCGAGTTGAACGTGTGCAGATCGCGGAGGTGCCGTGCGTTCGGTACTTGATCGGTTGGATCGCGAAGACGTTCGACTACATCAACTGCGTTACTCAACGCTTCCGCTTTCGGTCTACGAGGGTACGTAGACACACTCTACCCTCTCATTGCTATGCATATCCTAGATAGATCTTGCGTGATCGTAGATTTTTTTTTGAAATACCGCGTTCCCCAACAGGGCCCTATAGCACAATTGGTGCACCAACCCTTCCCTTTATTTTTTTTTGCAAGTACCATTCCTTGACCTAGGTGGGTGGAAAGAAATCAAATCCTTTCCATCACTAGGCTCTGCCTTACTCTACAAATCTCATTCTTCCTCCTCCAACCGTTCCATGTTCATCTTCTTCCTCACGTAGCCGTCAGCCAACCCAGCCCTAACCGCCCGTCTCTAATCCCCACAGCCGGCGGCTACCGATGGGTTGCCACCCGCCCTCCATCCCGTCTAAGCCCTGCCCCAATGAACAGCTCCCCCACCCCCGGCCCCGCCCCAGTTAAGTTTCTTACTCACTTCCGTCGACTATCGCCAGCTCTCACTTGTACACGGCTCAGCCTCGCCGTGGCCGACACTCCTCACGTCGTTCCCGCCTTCAGCCTCGTGCTGCCTAGAAGTGACCGACGCATGAAATTTTTGTAGGTATCTGACATTAGCAAAACATGATATGTAAAGCATGTAAATCACACACGTGTGGCTTTTGACACGTGGCCTCCAACCACAGAGTGCTTCAACAAGAAAGAGGAAGGCCGAGAAGTCATCGTAGAGGACACAACGGCCGATAACAACAAACATTTTACTAGACTAGAGGCTAAAATTCACAAGAGGGGACAAAAAGTGACCTCAGGTAATAAATTTGATAACGGGAGGACATCCCCTTTGCTGTAGGTGCACTCTGAAGCACATCCATAGTGAAATTACCGACTGAATTGCAGAGTGGAATCTGGTCCCTCGGAGGCGGATCAAGTGGCAGATGGATTTACAAAGCCATTGCAGGTTCGACAACTACAAACTTTCAAGAACAATCTCAATCTTGACACATTTAGATTGAAGGGGATGTTAAATGATGTAACTGTAGTTGTAACGTGACATATGTCACGATGGTGTTAACATGTGTCGTGCGTTGTAATCTTAGGCAGGTTGTTGTTAGTTAAAGATCCTCATATTGTATAGTCTTGGATGAGGGGTCAAGCCACACAACAACCTGTGCTAATTGTATTCTCGTTCTCCCTACTTAACACGCACGTGTCCCTGCACAGATGCATACACTTCCAATCTTCTTTTCTTTCAACCTCGAGTAATAAGTTTGATAACCGGAGGACGTCCTCTTGCTCTAGGTGCACTCTCAATCACACCCATGGTGAAATTTCCGAGTGAATTGCAGAGTGGAATCTGGTCCCTCGGAGGTGGAGCAATGCATATATACGTAGCAAGTAATTATGCCGGATTCCACGAGACAAAAAAAGGCGGGAATATGATGACAACCCAATGCATATATGTGTTTGTATATTCCTTGTTTTATCGTTAGAGACAACAAGTAGGCGTGATGGATTTAACCAAGTGTCCACTCATAAAAAGTGTGCAGAGCAGGCACGGCAATCTGATGGACCCAATCGTATGGTTTTCTAGGAGTGGTTTCAACAGTTTTGTAATGTAATATAAAGGGAAAAGGAATTAATCGATGGGAAGAAGCCGGCCGTGCATTTCACTCTCAACAGCTCCATCGAATTGTTTTGTTTAATCCTGCGCCTACATACATGCATACATACGCGTACAGCTGGTGGTTGAACAGCTGTGTACACACATTTGGCTGTGGTCATGCAGTCCAAATGGCCGATGGAGGTGAAAGGAAAATGTACTCGACGAATCACGTGGGTCACAGCTCGCTCCGATATGTTTCTTGTTGTAAACTTTCACGCTGCGCCAAATGCTTGGACATGACGAGGAGGAGGAATATGTCGTGTTTTGATGGACCTTGGAGCACCCCCAGTGCTCTGCCGCTTCATGTTACGTGCCCCCGTCTTTCCCAAAGACCCCGTTCCTTGGTTTTCATGTGCCATTCGTTGAGTTCCTCAGGCTCAGTACAAACTCCAATTTGTTTTAAAATTCTTGTCTTAAATTTGTTTAGATACGGATGTATCTAACACTAAAACATAAATAGATACATCTGTATTTAAACAAATCTAAGATAATAATTTTGGGACGGATGAAGTATTTGTTTGCTTGACGAAAAAAGAAAAAGTAAAACCGACCGAGCGGAGCCTGGCTGACTCATGTAGGCCGTAGAAGCCAGATCTGACGGCGAGGGCGCAGCCAGCAGCCACACGCTGGGCCAGGGGGATCTTAAACTGGCAGAGTTGCTGCGGGGAGTCAACGGTCAACCCAGCCGCGATATCTGCGCCCGCGCGTTCACAGCGTATCCGGAACTCCGCGCGCTCCCTGCTGCTCTGCTATGCTCTATAAATTACAGACAGGCCCCGACGCTCTCAACATCTCTTTCGCTCCCCCTCTCTCTCTGTGTACATCCTCCTCTCACACATCTCCCTCTGCTACTCTCCATTGCTCAAGACAAGGCCGGCCGGCAGAACATGGGGACGCAGGCAGCGGAGAACTTCGAACCGCCTGCCAAGGTACGTTCGTGCTCCTGCTCAGCAATTAATCTCCCTCTCTCGCTGTTAAGAAAATTACAGTCGCAAATCATCTTGCTAATCAACTGAAAAGAAGATACCCAGTAAAAGTTTTAGATAGATAGATACTAGATAGAAAGAGAGAGAGAATCAAGAATCTGAGTTGGTGCGAGAAGCATGGAGCTAGCTTCAGAGGTGGACATGACGTGAAATGGATAAACCCGGACGAAAAGGCAAAAAGCGGCTTCTTGGATGCGTTTCCATGGGGGAGGATCCCCTTCCGTCTCCCCGCCGGCAGCTCGTGCCACACCGAGCAGACAAAAAACCAACCGGATGGGAGATGGCCCCGCCGAGCCAGTTCGTAGCTACGCACCGGTACCCTACCAGTTCGTCTTCCGCACGTGAAAACAAGAGAAGCCCGCCTCGCACCTTCACACTCTTGATTTTGCCCTACTACTTTCTGGCTCGGCTCCCCTTTTCTCGCTCTCTAGAAGATGCAGCCCTATGCATCATGCCCGTCCACAGTAGGCTCTCTAGAATTTGGCGATTAAAGTATCTAGACAGTTTGCATCATGCCCGTCATATGATCGGTGTGATTTGCGGTGCTTTGCATTAACTGCCCAATTCTGCCTTCTCTCTCCCCCGTTCTCTGAAAATTGGTTCTGGTCCTCTCGAGTGCCCTTGTGCTGTAATTTTGACTCGGCTAGAGCAAATTTCGACTCAGACATCACATGAAACAAAAATAAGAATGAAAAAGTCTCTTGTTGTCTCTCTCGCATGGCCCGCCCACCTTCTCTCGACTGTGAAGTATGAACGATCCCTCTCCTTTTTCAGTACTTTGTCCTATGTTTCGCCTTAGCGTCCAAAACCAGGAAGAATACTCCACAATTTGTACTAGTTTACAAGAGTCTTCATGCCGCAATTTGCACTAGATGATCCTTGGAACCTCAAAGGACGCATAAAGGTCCCTACCTGTTTATTACCACCGTGAAATTTTACTGAGAGAATATTACTCTACGTACTCAGTCAGGATAGCACTACCCCTGTTTCGAAATATAAGACGTTTTTATCGTTCAATTTAAACTGCAAAAACGTCTTATAAACAGAGGGTGTAGCATTTTCATAGCAATTTTGTGGGAAACCCACCGAGAGAATGGATGTCTCTCCCGGCAGAATTTTCATATTCCGACAGAACATAATTATTTCAAAAGTTCCGGAAGCCACTGCCACCTTTGCACACATGGTTACCAAAACTTGTTCTGAATCAATTACAGTAACAAAATTGCCCTTTTTCACCTTATTTCAAAAAATGCAAATTTAAATATATTTTCAAAAAGGAAGGTTACACATCCGTCCCTGTATCCTGGGACGTATGCAACCAATTTATACGTATTAATAAAGATGCTAGACGAGTAGACAAAAACATCGCTTACAAGTAGGATCAGTATATTCTGTTGTACTACTACTAGTATCACGTTGCTGTACATTGGAATAGCCGTTGGCATTTTGGCAGCTGCTGCCACGAGATTGCATCACAGCTAACAAGGGGTCAAGCCAGATAAATTAGACACATAATCCAGCAGATTAGCTTTGTCACGTTCTCCAACGACAATATGTTAATTATAGATTAGATGTGTCAGGAGTAAGATAACTAGGATAGTAACAACTGGCACTGCTACTTGCAAGTTTTTTTTTTTTTTTTTTTTTTTGAGAAATCACTTGCAAGCTGCTGCCACTTGGTGTACATAAAGAGGCCCGATCTTGTTTCAACTTTCAACCGCAGCTTTGAAATCACAGCCTGGTTTGATTGGCTTCTTCGATTCAAAACTACATAAACAAGTGTGTTACCGTTGTCATGTGAACGTGCTTGACAAAATAAATAGATTATCTTTGCCATGAGGTGGCCGTGACAATTAAGCATCATGAGTTTGACTTTGGCGACTACTTGAGTGGCCATGTGACAAGTCAACTGCCGAGAAGAAACGGAATCTCTAAGCACTCCATTTTACCTACAAAATTCAAAGACGTCCCGTCACTGGGTTGAAACTTTCTGGCCGATTTGCTGTCCCTTTCTTTCACTGCTCCTTAAGACGAAAGCCATGGAAATGCAAGAAGGTTTCAACAGATTAGAGAAAGTAGATTATGTGGTACACAATTCAGATATGGATATGTGGTTCCTACTTTTTGATAGATTTTTCACTCAGTAGGATTTTTGTAGAGGTTTTGTGCATGGTTCATGTCTAACAAGCATGGCGATTACTTGATCGCAGGATGTCAGGACGGATGAGCAGAAGAAGATCGACGACTGGCTCCCTATCACGTCGTCGAGGAACGCCAAGTGGTGGTACTCGGCCTTCCACAATGTCACCGCCATGGTGGGCGCGGGAGTGCTCAGCCTCCCCTACGCCATGTCCGAGCTCGGCTGGTACGCCATCCACCATTCAATGGATTCACCACCTTCTTCATCATGATCTTCGCAGTGTATAACTTTTGTTTGTTGGTTGGTTCCACAGGGGCCCTGGCATCGCGGTGCTGATCATCTCGTGGGTGATCACGCTCTACACGCTGTGGCAGATGGTGGAGATGCACGAGATGGTGCCCGGGAAGCGGTTCGACCGGTACCACGAGCTCGGGCAGCACGCCTTCGGCGACAAGCTGGGGCTCTGGATCGTGGTGCCGCAGCAGCTGATCGTGGAGGTGGGCGTGAACATCGTGTACATGGTCACCGGCGGGAGGTCGCTCAAGAAGTTCCACGACGTGATCTGCGACGGCAAGTGCAAGGACATCAAGCTCACCTTCTTCATCATGATCTTCGCGTCCGTGCACTTCGTCCTCTCGCAGCTGCCCAACTTCAACTCCATCTCTGGCGTGTCCCTGGCCGCCGCCGTCATGTCGCTGTCCTACTCGACCATCGCGTGGGGCGCGTCGGTGGACAAGGGCAAGATGGTGAACGTGGACTACAACCTCCGCGCCACCACGACGCCGGGGAAGGTGTTCGGCTTCTTCGGGGCGCTGGGCGAGGTGGCGTTCGCGTACGCCGGCCACAACGTGGTGCTGGAGATCCAGGCCACCATCCCGTCCACGCCGGAGAAGCCGTCCAAGAAGCCCATGTGGAAGGGCGTGGTGGTGGCCTACATCGTCGTCGCGCTCTGCTACTTCCCCGTCGCCCTCATCGGCTACTGGGCCTTCGGCAACAGCGTCGACGACAACATCCTCATCACCCTCAACAAGCCCACCTGGCTCATCGCCATGGCCAACATGATGGTTGTCATCCATGTCATCGGAAGCTACCAGGTACACACACACACATTTTCCAACAATTCTTTTTGCTATCCGTATATACAAGCTCTAGCATATGCCTGAAACTGAACCCTAATGGACGGCGCCGCCATGTTGTAGATTTACGCGATGCCGGTGTTCGACATGATCGAGACGGTGCTGGTGAAGAAGCTCAAGTTCCCTCCCGGCCTCACACTCCGCTTGATTGCCCGGAGCCTCTATGTTGGTAGGGCCTCCTCATCTTCTTCAGACTTAAATAAGGCTCTCATATCACCCAAAAGACGAAAATAACACTGAACGAATAGGACTGACGAGATTCCATCTGTTTGCAGCGTTCACCATGTTCGTCGCCATCACCTTCCCTTTCTTCGGTGGGCTGCTCGGCTTCTTCGGCGGGTTCGCCTTTGCGCCGACGACATACTTCGTAAGCATTTCTCTCATCCACTCCACTTGAGTTAATCACAGGAATCGGTAAAATTCAGAGTTGCTAATCTAAGTCAACACCTGTTATTCCTGCAGCTCCCCTGCGTCATGTGGCTCGCCATCTACAAGCCCAAAAGATTCAGCCTCTCATGGTTCACCAACTGGGTAAGCTATCTATCTGTAGTTATATATATGCCTCTCCTTGGTCAATCTCAACTCCGGCCTAATTTTTGTGTGTGTGTGTGTTGTGCCATGATCTTCAGGTCTGCATCGTCCTTGGGGTGTGCCTGATGATCCTGTCGCCAATCGGAGGGCTCAGACAGATCATCTTGGATTCCAAGACATACAAATTCTACTCATAGACCACTTCTACGACGCATTTTGTCTTGTGGAAACTGCCAAGAGATCATTTACGATGTCTACTATAAACTCTCTTGTCTTGCAAAGGAAAAAAGAAAAGAAGGGGAAGATCATAGCACCACGGACTGTTACAGATGGGACGGTAGATGCATATGGTCAGAGAAAACTTGGTTTAGTCAAAGCAAAAGGGTTGTGTTTGTGGTTAATCATGTGTACGTAATATATATGTTGTGTGGATTTGACTCTGTGCTGTAGGATCGACGATCTTTTTTTCTGCTCAAACTTGCATGGATGAACATGGCTTCGCTTTCGTGTGCAGATGAGAAGATCCACTGTTCTTTTCTACACTTTTTTGTGTGTATGCTACTGCCTTCCAATTAAAAGAAACAGATGGTTCTTTAAGAGAACAAGACTACTAACCATAAGTTTTTTTATTTAATAAAACACACTTGGACATGGCTAGCGAGCTCTCGGGTGCCTGCTGGTATGATCCAGCGCTTTTACCATATATAGAAAATGCAACCGGTCCCTCCGCACGCGCTTCCAAAAAAAGAAGCACCCTGGTCCTTTGCCACCATCTCCTTCCACGTGATCCTGTTAAATTAGCCTAGATCTTGTCGTGCATTTGTTGGGGTTCAAAAATTCTTAAAAGTCATAACTTTTGATTCAAGCGTCGGAATTCAGTTCCGTTTTCACCATTGAGTTTCTCACGACGAGTTCTTCAAAACTAGATCCCATATGAATAGGTTTCGTCAAACTCTTTTTTTTGGGCAACTTTGGATGCGATGAAGGCAACTATAATGCTATACGGAAGCAACTTCTTTTTTTATCCTAGTAGACCGTGTATTAGGTTGGTTTGCATAAAAATGAGAAAAAACACAAAACATCAGACCCCTTTGGTGCTATATACAAAACAACTTCGTTGGACTATGTGTATCCGTGAATTTTGCTAACATTACCCCAACTTGCCTATCACGGCTACTCAGTTGTCTATTGTGTGATGGTTAGTTGCCTACGGTTGATGTTCAGTTGCCTATAAATACTATAAATTACCTAACATTGACGCCTAGTTACCTGATATTGGTAATTAGTTGCTTATCATTGCTGCCCAGTTGCCTAACTTTGTAGAAATAGTTGCCTACAATATTGTGAAGTAGTTTATCATTATTTTTCTAAGTTGCCTACAAATACTTTGAAGTTGCCTCGATTCACCACCAAGTTTCCTACCATAACTAGCAATAGCAGACAAAAAGAGTATCAATGGTAGATGACATTGTAATATTATAGGCAATGTAGAAACAGCGACTTACGAACATGAACAATAGAAAACTTAGAAGTACCGGTGGGGAAGTTAGGAGAATGTCATACAAAATTAACTAGGACACAAAATGTAGAGAAGTTGCCTATTTTTAGCACTAAAGTTGCCTCTAGTAGAAAGAAAGTTGCTTATGAAGGCAATGTGATGTTATTTACGTCTGTTTTGAAGTTGTTCTCTATTACTATTTCGTTGCTTATTGTTGGTAATTAGTTACATTTACTGAAGTGAAGTTGCTTCTGTTTAACACTAAAGTTGCCTCATCTGGCATTAAAGTTGCTTTTTTTAAACATTAGTACATATCCATGTGGGGTTTAGTTTTGAAAGAGCTCATCGCGACCTGGGTAGCCAATACTCACGTGCTCAGTAGTGTTGTCGGGCAGACTCCCCCCTAGAAAGCACACGGATCTTATACCATCCATCCCCACATAGTTTCGAAATTTGAAATCATGATAGATGACTTAGATCCCATAAAAAACCTTTTAACATCGTAGGCAACTTAGGTCCCTTATGGACAACTTCCATAGTATTGTAGGAAATTGAGGATCACTCGTAGCCAACTTCGTAGCGACGTAGGCAACTTGGTTTCTGAAGCCATGCAGGAGAAGTTTCCACTATATGGTAAGCAACTTGCACAATATGGTAGGCAACTAAACAATCTACAACTTAGTTTCTGAACCATGGTAACCACCTATTACACTAGTGCACACAACTAATTAGGAGGTTACTAGGCGAATTCACTTGTACACATGGTGCAATTCCTGTAGCATCAAAGTTGCTGATTTTTAACACTAAAGTTGCCTCATATAGCATCAAAGTTGCTTTTAAAAAAGTTCAACAGAACATATTCATATGGGATCAAGTTTTGAAGAGCTCATCGCGAGGAACCTAATGGTGAAAACGGTTCTTCGTTCTGACATCCGTTTCAAAAGTTGTAGCTTTTTGAAAAAACTTGTAACTGAATAAATAGGTGACGTTAGCACATGCATGTGCATCGGCGGCGGCTATCCACATGCACGCTGACATAGTCCCCACACGCTGGCATCAACTGTTGTGTTAAAATAGTCAAAGCATCAACACATGCATGCATCAGACGACTCGCGCGCATGCGCTCGCAACGCCCGGATAGCGCAGCTGCGCGTTTAAGTATTTAGGAACACACTTTTATTGACTCATAACTCGTGAAGGTGATACAACTCGGACGGTTCACATCCAGTCTTTGCATAATCAGGATGCACAAAACTAAAAAGGAGGACGAAATCTATTAAAAAAAGAATGACAAAAGCATAATGCCATGACAAGAGTAATCACCAATAAAGGTGAAGAGCCGATTCGAACACTATGCCGTTATGTATGTTGGAAGAAAAAACATCCTTGACCGCTTGCTAACGTTGTCACTTCTCTACTGCTCGGCGGCTAGCTGAGCCATGCGATGCGCGATCTCACCAGATATGCGCTAACTTGTCGACATCAGACCATCCTTTCAGCCCAGTCTCAGTCTCGGGGCTATTGAATCCCCTTCAAAACAACAAAGAGAAGAAAGCTCATGAAGGACAGGTTTCGATCCTCAAACCAGGCTGGAGTTTCAGGGGCTACTACATCCCTTTTAAAAATAACACAGGAGCAAGAGGATTCTGAAGAGAAGATTCAATCCTCAGCCGACCTTCCAGCCTGGCCAGAGTCTCGGGGATTATTGTGTCAACACTTTTATCCTAAAAGCATGACATGGGGTCCCTACAAGAAGATATCGATCCTCGGGTCAGCCTTCCAGTCCGACCTGAGTCTCAGGGGCTACTGAAACCGCACATTTTGACCTAAGGAAAAATTCGAAATCCTCCAGGAGGCTTGCATAAGTCGGCTAGAGGCTCAGAGGCTACTACAACCAACGCAATCAATTCAAAGTCTGAAGTATAATGATCCACAGTTTGGCCTACGTTGTAGGCCAAAACAACAGCTCATCGGGGGCTACTAGAAGAACAATTTAGAGAAAAAGAAGAAAACACAGGTTGGATGTTCAGAACCAACCTGCGTCCCGAGGGCTATCGCCTACATGAGAAATATTAAGTGAAAAAGCACATAGTCACTAACCTCGATAGACTGTGCGAACGCCGCAGTCAAATATGCCACAACCTCCTCTATAGCTTTTGGCCTTCTACTAGGTGAAGACGAGAGCAACCTTTTGTTCCTGAGACAAGGTGAACCAAGCTGGCTTAGACATCTGTTGGCGGATGATGGTCCTTGCCTCTGAAAATTCAACTGACATGTCGCCCGACATGCGCCCAACAGTTGCACTAGCAGAGGAGCATGGGACGACTTGTTGATGGCACTATATTTTACGCATTCTATAGCTCATTTGTTGCATGTCCTCTCCCTATATCATGTCCCAATGAACCAAATATATGTCCATTATGCATGATTCAGTTTTCATTGTAGCATTGCATAGTTTGTGTTTTATTAGTTTCCTTTGCTTTGTTGCGTCTACCAAGAGCAACCTAGGACCATGCACGTTGAAAAGGCTAAATATGGGTTCAATACGGAGGACTTCTTGAAGGAAATATGGCCTAGAGGCAATAATAAAGTTGTTATTTTATCTTTCCTTATACCATGATAAATGTTTATTATTCATGTTAGAATTGTATTAACCGGAAACTTGATACATGTGTGGATACATATACAAAACACAATGTCCCTAGTAAGCCTCTACTAGACTAGCTCGTTAATCAAAGATGGTTAAGTTTCCTAACCATAGACATGTGTTGTCATTTGATGAATGGGATCACATTAGGAGAATGATGTGATGGACAAGACCCATCCGTTAGCTTAGCATAATGATCGTTAAGTTTTATTGCTATTGCTTTCTTCATGTCATATACACACTGGTACGCGTCGGTGCTATACAAACGGTTTTTAACCCCTTTCCACGATGGCATTTGGGACCATCGCCAAGTGAATGTGTGCGATAGGGTGTCCTTTCCACACGACCCAAAAACCGTCGGGGATATGGAGCAGTGATCCAGAGGCCTTCCAAAATATAATCGTGTGTGATACATCACACACTAAATTCTTTCGCACGTGTGATATCGGTGATTAAGCGTTTCTAATGATGCGGTGAAACCATACGGTCTGTTGTAATGAACCGTTTGGGAAACAATATGTAAGACACATGGGCCAACATATGAACTGTGTGCGATTTGTGCCCCATCGCACACGAGTTCTCTGCGTAACCCGTATGCCATGCTAGACTCCATCGCACACGTTTGCCAACAATTACCATCTGCGATAATGTTCTATCACAAACGGTTTAGGATCCCCTTCGCACAGATACAAGTGTTGTAGACCGTTTGTGATTTGTTGGGTATCACCGATGGTTGCCGCAAGAGTAACGTGTGCTTTTTGTTTGGGATCCCACACGCTTCCTGAAGAATTATGACTGGGATTGTATTTTGCATTGGGCACGGTTTACTCGCTGTTCTCGTGTGCGATAACGTGATATCACAAACGGTTTTGGAGACCCTACGCACACATAGTAGCGCTGCAAATCGTTTGCGATCTGCTGTGTATCACCGGCGGTACCGCTACGATTGACGTATGCTTTCCGATGTGGATCGCACACACTCATTTAGTTGAACCGTGTGCGGAGAAATTGCCAGGTTAAAACAAAAATATCCCATTTTGAATCGGCACGCAAAAAGCAAATTTCATGCCGAGCCTCTCTTCTTTGCTGAGTGTGAAAGCCCTCTTGTGCGGGACATTAACACCTATACCCCTTGCATGGCCAGGGGGCTCTTTTGTTTCCAGAGCAATGGACAGAATGCCACATGGCCCTGAGTTCCAGTAGAACCTTCCAGGGATCTTGGAAGCTTCTAACATCACTTCATACAGTTTGGCGTCACATGCGTTTTCAAAGTAATAAGTTCCGTCATCACGCCTCTTTGCACGTGCCCGCAAGTAGTCTCTAGCGCGTTCGCCCCTGATTTCACTAAAGGCCGGATTCCCACTCGCCGCGACTGCTTCTTTGTGCTCATGTTCCCATATCAGTTTCATGTCGTAGTATCCTGCCACACCCATACGGTGGGGGTGTATGTTCTTCTTCTGAAGTTCCGATTGCTTGAAACTCTTCTCAGCAAACTCTTTAGTTGCCCCGACCCTTTTGAATTATGTTAAGTCTGCCTTTGTAATTTGGGGATATGCAGGGATTGGGTCCTTACCTTCACTCAAGTACTTCTTGTACAACACGTGCTTCCAGTTTCTCCAAGCATCCCTAGCCTTCTTCAGTGCAGCGTGTTCCACCTGCATTCTCCACTGCTCTGGAACGTTGAAGTGATCCATGATCTCCCGGACTATCCTTCACCGTGTTTCTGTGTCAGCCTTCTGAAACACTGACAGATTAATGTTGAGCCTTGCCCTGCCAACAAATCCACACACACTCCTGAACCTCATGCATGCTTTATCTGGTTTATTTGGAGCCCAAGACTTTAAATCAATCTCGGTTACTTCATATACACCTTTAGGCTGGTGTGTGGGCTTCCTTGGAGCATTCCTCCGTGTCCTGACCGGAAGGGTAATTGTTGCAGCTCTATCCCGTTCAAGACTACTTGATCCCTCACAATCTGCTGAATACCTAGGGTTGTCCGAATCATATGAAGATACATGGCATGAAGCATGAGTGTTGTCACTGCTACTCGGCATCTATAGAGAACACATGCGAAACTCAGGAAAGGAGGATAAGCATAAAACTAACAACTTGGTATCAAGCTTTCTAAACATGCCATGCAATAATTTAGAAAATGTACGGCTAATTTGTTAAGTTTGTGTGACTCGGGCGCCCGCGATCTGTAAATAGGCAGTAACTTATTGGAACAAATACAGCTTATATGTAGTATCACTACTGCAGGATGCTGCTAATGCGACACTACGATCAGAGACCCTTCGACGAAACTATGTGCGATGCAATAATCACAAACGGTGGTGTAAAAAACCCGTCAAAAAAGGTGCAAAACGTTTGTAACAGAGGATACATCAAACACGGTTCATATTTTAGTTGCGTGTGCGATTCAGGGCATACAGTTCAGTTCAATTAACCGTTTTCGATGAGGAGGAACAAAAGAAACGGGCAGCCAGATGAAGGTGTGTGCGATGTACATCATACGGTTCACTCGGATGAACTATTTGTGATTAGGCAACACAAAAGAAACGGTCAGCCAGATTAAGGTGTGTGTGATGTACAACATACAGTCACTCGGATGAACTATTTGTGATTAGGCAACACAGAAGAAACGGTCAGCTAGATCATGGTGTGTGCGATATATGACATGCGGTTCACTCGGATGAACTGTTTGCGTTGAGACAAGAGAACAGAAACGGTTCAATATAACAAATATCGTAAATATTGCAAGGTTCAAATTCAAAGATTACAACGCCCAAATTCAAACATTGCAAACCGCGTCATTTCTGAAAAGGGATCAGCCGCTGACAAGTCATGTATGGGTTTGACACAATGACTTCCAATTGCTTTGCCATATGCTCTTCCAATACGAAGTTTGGCATTTTTCGAGGCACTTCCATTCCGCAGTACCTGTCGGCTATGATAATCATACCATTGATCTTTCCTAATTAAATGCGTGTTCAACCTTAGTACCCTCAACACCTTTGCTCTGGCAAGAAAGAAATTGGCGAGTGTAATCTCCGGTAAGGTTCCTCGGTAGGATTTCAAAGTAATATTTGAGAGATGCAGATCCAGACATTCGATGTGATTGTTGTTATAAACATTATCCACCTCATGGCCTATTATTATCTGCAAAAGAAGAGAATGTGTTAGTGCCTACATGCAGTTTTGAACACTGCTACACGCCCATTTGGTTTGCAAGATTTGTAAAATGCACCAACGTGCCATCTTCGATCTGGCATGATTAACATGGGCATTTGATTACAATCTAGAAACATGTAGCCTTCTTCACAAGAGGTTGGATTGGATGAAAAATTCCCTAAGAAAACTAGTACAGATGAATCCAAAGGAGAAATGCTTATGAACGATTGTAACCATATGAATGAAGCAACCAATATGGGGTGGGGTGTATGTCCTAAAATCCTCCAAAATTCCTTCAAAAATCGTAGTACATTGTCATTGTAAACTTGGGAAAAGGTGAAAAAATTGAACTCCCTTATGGTTAATATTTAATAGGAAAGGAACATCACCTCGATATACAGCTTCGACAGGCATGGAAAGCATCTCAGGCAACTGACAACTTGGTCCAGGTTGGGGCCGACAGATTCTAGTGCCAAGACCTTCACTGTGCCCAGAGTCTGGGTGAAGCTTTGCTAGATGTCAGATGAACATACATCTTCAAAACTAGAAATAACATTGATATCAAGAAGGAGAGGTATATAAGGCGACTGTTGTACCTGAAAGTTGTAGTATTTACAGACGAGTAGCCCACCACTTTCAATTTTGGCGCAGAAATGACATTGATTCTTGTTGGACCTTGTTGATCAACTACAAGTAATCTCTCAAGTGAAGGTGTATCCTGGATGACCATATTGTGGTCCACCTTTTGTGATCTCTCGTTGCAGCACCAACAACACACATAAATAGGTCGGAGAGTCCTGGAGGTGATGTGCAAGGTACTCGACCAATTCATCGCCTGAAGATGAAGGAACTCGAGTACAGTACAGCCGCAAAGCACGCGCTCCATGTTATCCTTTGGGATGCGAGCAGCGACGAGCTCGAGGTGCTTTAGTCATGGTAGAAAAAGAGTGGTCGCGTCATTAAGGGGGGATGGCAGTTCATGAACTTGGCGACGCGCAGCGTGGGTGCGAAGCGAAGCGCGAACGTTGGCAGCAAGCGCATATGCCCATCATTATAACTTAGCTTCTCGAGCTGATCTATGGCAGGGGATCGGAACCACTCATCAAGCTTGGCTCGGTCCTTGCCATTGGAACGGAACTTGCTCGTGATAAGGCCTTTGATTGGGCCATCGTGACTGCCGAGGATCCGGGAGAACGCATCCAAGCTTTGGCGATAGCCATGGCAGAGCTTGTGGGCATCGAGGAGGTTGACAGGGATGCGGAGCCATAGGGTGCGCCATCGTCGGGAAAGGGCGGCTGTCCTCGCCCGATATTTGATTGGGAGGAGGGATAAAATGACTATCAACATATCATCGGGGAGGTTGTTGATGAAGTCTAGGCCTGCTGGAGTCGCTTGCGGTTCTTTCTCGGCCCGCCTCCGCCTGTTGGCAGCCTCGTTATCCACCTCATCGGCAGCGATGGAAACATTTGTCTCCATATTCACGCCGTGCTCCGGTGCTTCAGCAGCCCCGGCGTCGCCGCTCCCTCCGATGGGGCGCTTCGGCGGCATCCTCATGCACTGACGGCTTTGAGGACTCGGAGCGGCGTCGAGGATGCGGGCGGAGAGAGATGAATTGTGTGTGTGGCGAGGATGGGGGGTGCGGCCGCTCGGCGGCGCCATTAATATAGACCAGTGGGAGCGAGGCGGGTGGCGGTCCAAGGCTGTCTCGCTTCCCTATGAGAACGACTGCTTGATCTCTAGTATGAATGAAATCTATGCTTAATTACTGAATTTTAATTGCAAAAAATAGATAGTGCTATTGATTTTTAGCTGCATATTTTGACAAGTCGCAGTATATCTTGGCTTAGCGCCAAAGGCTGGCTTTAATTTGCATACCATAATCTGAACCATTTGCATTGAAGAGATGCACAGATCCTGCGTTGAACAGCTTGTACGCTTCCCGGTGATCCTGCGCACCGGACTGCGCTCGCACGCCTCCCGTTCAGTCAAGCAGTTGTCCACACGACACCTCCTATAGCCATTAAAACCAAGACACGTGGCGTCACGTGAATGGTTAACAAAATGCACACGGTTTGAATTATACAAACATTTGAGATATTAAAGTGGCAGCTATTTTTTCAAAATGCCTTTGTTGGTTGTCATTATTCGAGTGCGCCCTCTCTCAAAATGGACACGAAAAGTACCACAGCATGTCGGGTGCCCTTGAAGGAAATACGCCCTAGAGGAAATAATAAAGTTATTATTTATTTCCTTATTTCATGATAAATGTTTATTATTCATGCTAGAATTGTATTAACCGGAAACATAATACATGTGTGAATACATAAACAAACAGAGTGTCACTAGTATGCATCTACTTGACTAGCTCGCTGATCAAAGATGGTTATGTTTCCTAACCATAGACATGAGTTGTCATTTGATAAATGGGATCACATAATTAGGAGAATGATGTGATTGACTTGACCCATTCCGTTAGCTTACCACTTGATTGTTTTAGCTTACTGCTATTGCTTTGTTCATGATTTATACATGTTCCTATGACTATGAGATTATGCAACTCCCGATTACCGAAGAACACTTTGTGTGCTACCAAATGTCACAACGTAACTGGGTGATTATAAAGGTGCTCTGCAGGTGTCTCCGATGGTACTTGTTGAGTTGGCATAGATTGAGATTAGGATTTGTCACTCCGATTGTCGGAGAGGTATCTCTGGGCCCTCTCGGTAATGCACATCACTATAAGCCTTGCAAACAATGCAACTATTGAGTTAGTTGTGGGATGATGTATTACGGAACGAGTAAAGAGACTTGCCAGTAATGAGATTGAGATAGGTATTGAGATACCGACGATCGAATCTCGGGTAAGTAACATACCGATGACAAAGGGAACAACGTATGTTGTTATGCGGTTTGACTGATAAAGATCTTCGTAGAATATGTAGGAGCCAATATGAACATCCAGGTTCCGCTATTGGTTATTGACCGTAGACGTGTCTCGGTCATGTCTATATAGTTCTCGAACCCGTAGGGTCCGCACGCTTAACGTTCAGTGACGATCGATATTATGAGTTTATGTGATTTGATGTACCGAAGGTAGTTCGAAGTCCCGGATGAGACCGGGGACATGACAAGGAGTCTCGAAATGGTCAAGACGTAAAGATCGATATATTGGACGACTATATTCGGACATCGGAAAGGTTTCGAGTGATTTGGGTATTTTTTGGAGTACCGGGGAGTTACAGGAATACGGGGGAAGAAGTATTGGGCCTCATGGGCCAAGTGGTGGAAGAGAGGAGGCAGGACAAGGCAGGGCGCGCGTCCCCCCTAGCCCAAACCGAATTGGACTAGGGGGCCGGCCCCCCTTTCCTCCTTTCCTCCCTCTCCTTCCTTCTCTCTCTCCTCCTTCCTTTCCCCCTCCTAGTAGGAGTAGGAAAGGGGAGTCCTACTCCTACTAGGAGGAGGACTCCTCCTCCTGGTGCGCCCTGCAAGGGTCGGCCGGCCTTCCCCTGGCTCCTTTATATACGGGGGCAGGGGCACCCTAGAACACACAAGTTGATTGTTCCAAGACGTGTGCGGTGCCCCCCTCCACCATAATCCACCTCGAGCAGACCGTAGCGGTGCTTAGGTGAAGCCCTGCGTCGGTAGCAACATCATCACCATCATCACGCCGTCGTGCTGATGGAACTCTCCCGTGAAGCTCTGCTGGGTTGGAGTTCGTGGGACGTCATCGAGCTGAACGTGTGCTGAACTCGGAGGTGCCGTACGTTCGGTACTTGGATCGGTCGGATCGTGAAGACGTACGACTACATCAACTGCGTTCTCATAACACTTCCGCTTACGGTCTACGAGGATACATAGACGATACTCTCCCCTCTCGTTGCTATGCATCATCATGATCTTGCGTGTGCGTAGGAATTTTTTTGAAATTACTACGTTCCCCAATAGTCGTTCCATGATAGCATGCCAAGTTTCATGAATTTCAGACGAGTTTTAGATTTACTGGAATTTAAAAACAAAGTATCTCAATGTTTTGCCGGCAATCAATAGTGCCATGGTGTTTGAAATTCATTCCCATTTCTTGCATGCACCCAAGGACACATATTTGATTTTATGACCAATTTATATGCACCGGAGCATGTGCATGTAGTTCAAATTTGAATTATGCACATAAATGCATTGAAAACTTAGTTAATGCATAAAAATGTCAAAACGAACCCCGAAAAATCACAAAAATTGACACAACACTCCTGTTGTTCTATGTTGACACGAGAAAAAATTTGAAAGCAATAAGAGGCAACGTATATCGTTTTGTCCAAGGTGGGATGTTCCGTATCGAAACCATCATGCTTGTCGTGAGAAGCTCTGGTTTGTGAGAAGCATATACCCAAACCCGCCCCAAATGGGACAAAAAATTTGCCACGACATGTTGATGCCGCTCCATGATAGCATGCCAAGTTTCATGAATTTCAGACGAGTTTTGGATTTACTAGAATTTAAAAACAAGGTATCTCAATGTTTGCGGACGAGTGACGGTGGCAGGGCGTCTAACATTCACTTCCATTTCTTGCATGGGACCTCAGCATGCACCCAAGGACAAAGATTTGATTTTTCAACCAATTTATATGCACTGGAGCATGTGCATGTAGTTTAAATTTGAATTATGCACATAAATGCATTGAAAACTCACTTAATGCATAAAAATGTCCAAACGAACCCCGAAAAATCACAAAAAAATAACACAACACTCCTATTATTCTATGTTGACACGAGAAATTTTTTGAAAGTAATAGGAGGCAATGGAATTCGTTTCGTCCCCCAAGGTGGGGCGTTCCCTATCGAAACTATCATGCTTGTTGTGAGAAGCTCTGGTTTGTGAGAAGCATATACCCAAACCTGTCCCAAATGGGACAAAAATTTACCACGGCATGTTGATGCCGCTCCATGATAGCATGTCAAGTTTCATGAATTTCAGTCGAGTTTTGGATTTACTAGAATTTAAAAACCAGGCATCCCAATGTTTTGCCCGCAATCAACGGTGCCCTGGTGTTTGAAATTCATTTCCATTTCTTGCATGGGACGTAAGCATGCACCCAAGGACACATATTTGATTTTTCAACCAATTTATATGCACCGGAGCTTGTGCATGCAGTTCAAGTTTGGATTATGCACATAAATGCATTGAAAACTCAGTTAATGCATAAAAATGTCCAAACGAACCCCGAAAAATCACAAAAAATAACATAACACTCCTGTTGTTCTATGTTGATACGAGAAATTTTTTGAAAGCAATAAGAGGCAATGGACATCATTTCGTCTCCAAAGGTGGGGCATTCCCTACCGAAACCATCATGCACTACTGCAGGATGCTGCTAATGCGACACTACGATCAGAGACCCTTCGACGAAACTGTGTGTGGTGCCATAATCGCAAACGGTGGTGTAAAAAACCCGTCAAAAAAAAGATGCAAAACGTTTGTGATGGAGGATGCATCAAACACGTTTCAGATTTTAGTTGCGTGTGTGATGCAGGGCATACGGTTCAACTCGATTAACCATTTGCGATGAGGGGAAACAAAAGAATTGAGCAGCCAGATGAAGGTGTGTTCGATGTACAGCATACGGTTCACTCGGATGAACTATTTGTGATTAGGCAACACAAAAGAAACATGCAGCCAGATGAAGGTGTGTGTGATATATGGCGAGCGGTTCACTCGGACGAATTGTTTGCGTTGAGGCAAGAGAACAGAAATGGTTCAATATAACAAGATGTTTGTGATACGCCGCAAACAGGTGCGTAATCAGAAATGTGTGCGAATACCGATAATAACAGAAACAGTTTCCTAGTGTGGTCTGTGTTCATCTGATCATCATGTCCTTCTTGTGCTAGCTCGATGGTCCTTCTATGCTAAGTTTCCATTAATTGATGGCGTTTTATGAACACACCATCGTTTCCCGCCATTTGCTCACCCGTTTCCCTCCACCCAGCGATATTGCGCGAAGGCGGCGCGCGACGCACGGAGGTGACAAGCGCAGCCTGTAGCACATCCATCTTTTCCAAGCATGCCAAACCACGAAAGCGCCGCCTCTGCCATCAACCTCGTCGACGAGGAAAACAAGCAGGTGCCACGGCCCGTCGAGGCCGAGGCGCTCCCCGGCAACGTGATGGACGACACCGTGATGCGCGTCATCGCCAGGGTTGAGCAGACCTTTGGCGCATGGCGCTTGAGCGCCGCGGATCAAGATAGGCATGTCGGCACCGACAGGCTGCAGCTCGCCGCACAACATGATCGATGGCGCGCTGCAGAGCAAGCTAGGCGCGTCCGTGCCAATAGGCTGCGGTTGCCGCACGGCGAGGCTGTTGGAGCGCCACAGAGCGAGAGGCGTGGCGCGCCGCACAGCAAGAGCGGATCCATCGACGCTTGCCTGCTGTCGACACGGCGTCGCAGCTGGGTACACGTTTGGTCAGTACCCCCATTCCTTGCTAGGAGTGGGCAGAGGCCCTCAGCACCGTACTTGCACCAGAGGTCGGCCTCACCGTACTTGCACCGGACGCCCGCCGCGCCTCGCATGGGTGCCGTCGTTCGCCTTGTCCGTGGCCCGCTGGATGCCAACGCGCTGGTCCGTAGGCTCGACCGCCTCCTTGGCCCAGGTGTCCACCTGGGCGCAGTAGAGGAACATGGCCGTCGCATCCTCGAGCTGGTGATCTCCAATGAAATAGCCAACTTGGAGCTCGAGATCGCGCTCCAGATGTACCGCGAGTGTGTCGACCGCTTGGACGAATGCCTGCACGAGTTCAGGCAGAGCCAAGAGCTATCGTAGGCAAGGGCTGCTGGTCATGGTCTCATGGACGCGTTTTATTTTGAAAAGTCGTTTCGACATGGATAACTATGTACTCACAACAATCATATTATTGCTCTGTTTATTGCTCTGTTTCAATGTGTGTACTCTGTTTTCCATTCTTATATGTTCTGTTTCAATGTGTGTATATACACTTTCCATTCTGTATATGTGGATGATAACAACTAGATTCAAATTAGTATAAAACAGATAGAAAATGGAATTTATAATATATATATATATATATATATTAAATGTTCGTTAGTTAATCACAGAATATATATATATATAATATCATCACATATACGTGATGATACTTAACTACTAGGTATAATGCATAAAATTGAAAACGAACAATACTAAAACAAATAATCCCTCCTAGGGCCAGTATTCCGGCAATCCCTCGCCAGCAGCTCCCTGGTGCGTGGTGTCTTCCCAGTGCGGATGCAGTACTCCGCCTCCTCCGCCTCGCAGCGCTTGATGTACCGATCTGCCTCTTGCTGGTGGACGCGCGCGGCCGATCTTGCCATTTCTTTGGGCGCCCACCGGAGCTCCTCGTCGGTGGCACACTGGAGCTTATCGGCCCACCTCCACGCAACGACGAGGTGCCCAGCGCCTATGACCTTCCTCGCGAAGTACCCGTCTTCGCACACCTCCTTCGCACGATGACGCGCCCAGCCCCAAAGCTCCTCCGCCTCCTTTTTCCAGGCGGCATCACGGGCTTCACAGGCCGCCTAGTACCTGGCTTCCTCCTCTGCCATCTCCTTCTTGAACGCCACTTGCCTGGCTTTGTCAGCCGGCGGTAGTTACTTCCACAGACAAAGATTGTACTGCCCCCAAAACCAATCCAGAGTTAAGGGTCCGGCGCAACCTCGTCAGGCGATGCATAGGGGTCCTCGTCGCTGCTAATCGAGTCAGTGTCCTCGGGGGGGGGGGGGGGTGGTGGCGTCTCCTCCTCAGCGCGTGGGCAGACCGGCGGCGCCATGGCAGAGATTTGAGAGAGAGAGAAGGCGAGCGAGGGGAGGATGTAGATGAGAATGCAGGCGGGACAATGTGATCATGGTAGTATTTATTGGTGGCCGGAATATAGATCGACGGGGACAGTACAAACACCGGTCGCTCGAATTTATGAGTACTGTAGTTTGAATAACACATGATTCCCGCAGCAAAATCTCTGTGTGAACATAATAGCCAAAATCCGTGCGTGAACATAATAGCTGACGGTTTTCAATGCAGAACCGTGTCTGATTAATGATCCCCGCCATTCACCTACCAAATCTCGAGCCGCGAGATAGACTGCCAATCGTGTGGGGGGCGGTTGTCTTGCCAGATCTTTACATTTTATTTTTTGAACACAAGATATTTACATCGTCTGATGATTTTTTAACTCGCACACAAGTACACAAAAATATGCTTTTTCAAACCGTTATGGTTAGGCGTTGCATGTAGATGTAGTTCAAATTTGAATGGTTAGAAAATCACTTAAATATCTTAAAAAGGTCAAATGACCTCTGAAATTTTCCAAATTTTCACAAGACAGTTGTACTAGTGCACGTTAAATGTAGGAAAAATTGAAGGGGTGTGTGTCCACGAGCCTTCTAGTGAGCTGCTCCGGTTTGTGAGAGGTGTGTGTCCAAACTTTCGTCAAACAGGCCAATTTTTTTAACATATCATCTTGGTGGCATGACATTAAATAAAGCAAGGTTTCATGTTTTTCTGATCATTTTTTATTTTTTTGAATTAAAATGCCATGCTACTCCATGCATGTGTGCCCATGCCTTGAGACCAATACGTTTGAAAATTCCTTCTAATTAACTGCACATGGAATTAACTCACACACAAGTACATAAAAATATGATTTTTCAATCCGTTATGGTTAGGCGTTGCATGTAGATGTAGTTCGAATTTGAATTACAGTCATTAAATGGTTAGAAAATCACTTAAATGTCTTTAAAAGGTCAAATGACCCCTGAAATTTTCAAAAATTTCACATGACAGTTGTATTAGTGCACGTTAGACGTAGAAAAAAAATTGACGGCCATAAGGGAAGCTATCTCCGGTTCGTCATCAAACATGCATTGTTCCCTCTCGGAACCACAAACCTTCTAGTGAGTTGCTCTGGTTTGTAAGGGGTGTGTGTCCAAAATTTCGTCAAATAGGCCAATTTTTTTACCACGTCATCTTGGTGGCATGACATTAAATCAACAAAGGTTTCATGTTTTTCTGATCATTTTTTATTTTTTTTAAATTAAAATGCCATGTCACTCCATGCATACGTATGCATGTGTCCATTTCGTGAGACCAATATGTTTCAAAATTCCTTCTAATTTACTGCACATGGAATTAACTTGCACACAAATACACAGATATGATTTTTCAAACCGTTTTGGTTAGGTGTTGCATGTAGATGTAGTTCAAATTTGAATTATGGTCATTAAATGGTTAGAAAATCACTTAATTTTTTTAAAAGGTCAAATGACCCCTAGAATTTTCAAAAATTTCACATTACAGTTGTAGTAGTGCACGTTAGATGTAGAAAAAAATTGAAGGCCGTAAGAGGAAGCTATCTCCCGTTCGTTATCAAACATGCATTGTTCCCTGTAACGCCCCGGACACACCCGCCGGTGGTTGTTACTCCTGGCGGGATCTAGACTGGCCCCATAGATCAATACTAGTATTTTCTGCGCACTTTGTCCTCACTCGTGCGCACCCGGGAGCAACTTCCCAGTCGGTCACCCATCCTGACACTACTCCAAGCTGAGCACGCTTAACTTTGGAGTTCTGTCTGAATGGGCTCCCGAAAAAGAAGGAATTCCCTATTGATATGAGTAGTCTATCATCACTAATAAGCCAGGCCATCACATACACCCCCACTCAGAGGAAGCGACGTCCTCGTCGGGCCACAGGAACGTTCCCTCTTGGCACATACGTCTGTGCATCCAGTCCGGTACATGTGCCATGCCGGGTGCCACGACGGGTCACAAACGTCATGAACAACATGACCGCGCACCTATCCGTAATCATCTGTGTAGCCGCAAGGGTGGCTCTGATACCAACTTGTAACGCCCGGGACACACCCGCCGGTGGTTGTTACTCCTGACGGGATCTAGACTGGCCCCACAGATCAATACTAGTCTTTTCTGCACACTTTGTCCTCACTCGTGCGCACCCGGGAGCAACTTCCCAGTCGGTCACCCATCCTGACACTACTCCAAGCTGAGCACGCTTAACTTTGGAGTTCTCTCCGAATGGGCTCCTGGAAAAGAAGGAATTCCTTATTGATATGAGCAGTCTATCATCCCTAATAAGCCAGGCCATCACATTCCCTCTCGGAACAACGAGCCTTCTAGCGAGTTGCTCCGGTTTGTGAGGGGTGTGTGTCAAAAATTTTGTCAAACATGCCAATTTTTTTACCACATCATCTTGGTGGCATGACATTACATCAACCAAGGTTTCATGTGTTTCTGATTTTTTTAAAAAAAATTTGGAATTAAAATGCCATGTCACTCCATGCTTAATTGTGTCATAGCCTTGAGGCCAATATGTTTGAAAATTCCTTCCAATTTACTGCACATGGAATTAAATCGCACACAAGTACACAAAATATGAGTTTTCAAACCGTTATGGTTAGCTGTTGCATGTACATGTAGTTCAAATTTCAATTACGATCACTAAATGGCTAGAAAATCACTTAAATGTCTTAAAAGGTCAAATGACCCCTGAAATTTTCCAAAATTTGACATGACAGTTGTATTGGTACTACAAAACTTCTCGTACATTTAGAACTCCATCCGTTGCCACTATACTCCAAATTCGTCTTTCACAACTAATAAAAAATATCCACAACATCACACACAGTTGTTTTTGAGGAACTGTTTGCGATGAAAATATCTAGGTCTATTTAAGTCTCCCTCTTTAAGCTTCGCCGGCTTGTCTGCTCCAGTGCCGGCAACCCCCGAATCCACGAATCCCGACCCCCATTCCCGCACCCCTTCTTGCAAAGATGACGCCGTGGAAACGCTTCGTGAAGGCCCGTATGATGGCCGCCCCCCTCCCCCGAGCGTCGCCGCCTGTGCCGAGAGCGCCGCCGCCTACACCGAGAGTGCCGCCGCATCCGCATTGAGCGCGGCCGCTTCTGCCGAGAGGGCGTCCGTGGCAGCCGAGATGGCTGGAGCTGCTGCTGCGACGGCGGCTGCAAACGCCGAGAGCGCTCGAGCTGCCGTCCGTGCCGCTGATGTCGCCCTGGCCCGGGTCGAGGCCATCCACGCCAAGATCGAGGATGCACACGCCAAGATATTCTAGGCCACCTCGGACTCCAGCATGCAACCCACGTCTGAAAAGGCGGTGGTGGCCATGGAGCACCTGCTTCCTCATGAGGTTGCTGAACGGGAGCTGGAGATGCAGGAGGTAGCAGAGATCAAGGAGCGCCGGGCCGAGGTCGAGATAGAGAAGAGTCTGTCCGTCGAGGAATCAGCGGTGGAGTACCAACATGAGCTCTGGCGCAGCCACTACTATGAGTACTACAACCTTGAGGGCGGCGTCGAGGATGAGGACGAGATGCGGTCGACTTCAGCAGGGGGGACGCGGAGTCCACCAATGGCGGCATGTCGCCAGGACAAGTCATCGACGTCTCATCTTACATTGGCGATGCATAGGTCGGCGCGGCAACGGATTTGTTAAAATTATGCGTACTTAGGCTTTGTTTTTAATGCTGGTCTTTTGTTTAGCAATGTTTAGGTCAACTGGCTCTGTTTAATTACTAAAATTGCTCGATTCAGTAAGTGTGGTCTGTCTGCTGCATGCTCTTTTATGTTCCCAAATTAGCAAGCGATGTTAAATTATGCAATGTCGTATCTGGGGAAATTTCCACCAAAATTTGAATTATCAAACTCATCCCATGCGCGTAAAGCAGAAGAATCATTTGCGATGCACTCAATGTTCAAAGTGAATGGTCCGGCAGCACCGCGCGCAAAGTTTCGCTCCACATTTCCAAAATTTTGGCCTACCGCCTAAATATCTACCCCCGCCCCTTCCCCCCTTCCCCACCCCCTTTTCTCCCCAACCACAAGTCACATTTCCCCTGTTTCCTCCTTCCTTCCTTCCTTCCTTCCTTCCTTCCTTGCTAAGCTATAGCCGCTTCCTTGATCTCGCCGTCTCGCATCCTACCGTCTGGGTCGCCATGGTCTTCTTCAAAGACATCTCCAACGGTTCCTCCTCCCGTGGCTACTCCTTCACCACCCGGGTATGCCTCTCTTCTCTCACTCGGGCTATGACTTGGAATGAAGGATTTTTACCCAGCAGTCGATTTGAGTCATTTCTTCGTCTTGTAGCTCCCTAAGACCATCAGTGCAACGAATGGAGCGGGGTGGCTGAAGATCTATTTGCTCGTTGTCACCATCAATGTCCATGAGTGAAGCTAGTTGCATTTGATTCTGTGGACAGTGGGAGGAAGTTTCTGGCATGTGCAGAGAAGGTTAGACCCTCTTTCGTTGTTACAAATCATTTGTTAGATGTGATTCAGACACTGTCACAGTCCCAACCCATTCATACCACACCTTCAACCAAACACATACTAAGACAGTGTCAGAGTTTGTACCTAGTATCTTAAATTGTTGCCATCTCGTCAGCGGTGCCATTAGAAAATTATTTGGCACCGCTTCAGCAGTTTGTGGAGCCAACTTTGGTCCATGCTACCTCTTGAGCTTGCGTCAGTTTTCCCCGAAGAGGAAGGGATGGTGCAGCAAAGTAGCATAAGTATTTCCCTCGGTTTTTGAGAACCAAGGTATCAATCCAGTAGGAGGCCATGCTCAAGTCCCTCGTACCTGCACAAAACGATAGCTACTCGCAACCAACGCGATTAGGGGTTGTCAATCCCTTCACGGTCACTTACGAGAGTATCTGATAGATATAATATTTTTGGTATTTTTGGTATAGAGATGCAAAGTGAAAAGTAAAGGCAAAGTAAAAAGCAAAACAAGATTAAAGTGATGGAGATTGATATGATGAGAATAGACCTGGGGGCCATAGGTTTCACTAGTGGCTTCTATCAAGAGCATACGTATTCTACGGTGGGTGAACAAATTACTATTGAGCAATTGACAGAATCGAGCATAGTTATGAGAATATCTAGGCATGATCATCTATATAGGCATCACGTCCATGACAAGTAGACCGAAACGATTCTGCATCTACTACTATTACTCCACTCATCGACCGCTATCTAGCATGCATCTAGAGTATTAAGTTAAAAACAGAGTAACGCCTTAAGCAAGATGACATGATGTAGAGAGATAAATTCATGCAATATGAAATAAACCCCATCTTGTTATCCTCGATGGCAATGATGCAATACGTGCCTTGCTGCCCCTTCTGTCACTGGGAAAGGACACCGCAAGATAGAACCCAAAGCTAAGCACTTCTCCCATGACAAGAACTACCAATCTAGTTGGCCAAACCAAACGGATAATTCGAAGAGACTTGCAAAGATAACCAATCATACATAAAAGAATTCAGAGAAGATTCAAATATTATTCATAGATAGACTTGATCATAAACTCACAATTCATCGGTCTCAACAAACACATCGCAAAAAGAAGATTACATCGAATAGATCTCCACAAGAGAGGGGGAGAACTTTGTATTGAGATCCAAAAAGAGAGAAGAAGCCATCTAGCTACTAACTATGGACCCGAAGGTCTGAGGTAAACTACTCACACTTCATCGGAGAGGCTATGATGATGTAGAAACCCTCCGTGATGACGGCCCTCTCCGGAGGAGCTCCGGAACAGGCCCCAAGATGGGATCTCGTGGATACAGAAAGTTGCAGCGATGGAATTAGGTTTTTGGCTCCTCTTTTGTTCGTTTGGGGGTACGTAGGTATATATAGGAGGAAGAAGTACGTCGGTGGAGCTCCGAGGGGCACACGAGGCAGGGGCGCGCCCTAGGGGGGGCGCCCCCACCCTCGTGATCGCCTCTCTGATGCCTTGGCATAGGGTCCAAGTCTCCTGGATCACGTTCGGTGAGAAAATCACGTTCCCGAAGGTTTCATTCTGTTTGGACTCCGTTTGATATTCCGTTTCTTCGAAACACTGAAATAGGCAAAAAATAGCAATTCTGGGCTGGGCCTCCGATTAATAGGTTAGTCCCAAAAATAATATAAAAGTGGAAAATAAAGCCCAATATAGTCCAAAACAGTAGATAATATAGCATGGAGCAATAAAAAATTATAGATACGTTGGAGACGTATCAGGCATCCCCAAGCTTAATTCCTACTCGTCCTCGAGTAGGTAAATGATAAAAAGAGAATTTTTGATGCGGAGTGCTACTTGGCATAATTTCAATGCAAATCTTCTTAATTGTGATATGAATATTCAGATTCAAAAGATTCAAGACAAAAGTTTATATTGACATAAAAATAATAATACTTCAAGCATACTAACAAAGCAATTATGTCTTCTCAAAATAACATGGCCAAAGAAAGTTATCCCTACAAAATCATATAGTCTGTCTATGCTCTATCTTCACCACACAAAGTATTTAAATCATGCACAACCCCGATGACAAGCCAAGCAATTGTTTCATACTCTAACTTTTTAAAACTTTTTCAATCTTCACGCAATACATGAGCGTGAGCCATGGATGTAGCACTATATGTGGAATAGAATGGTGGTTGTGGAGAAGACAAAAAGGAGAAGATAGTCTCACATCAACTAGGCGTATCAACGGGCTATGGAGATGCCCATTAATAGATATCAATGTGAGTGAGTAGGGTTTGCCATGCAACGGATGCACTAGAGCTATAAGTATATGAAAGCTCACAAAGAAACTAAGTGGGTGTGCATCCAACTTGCTTGCTCATGAAGACCTAGGGCAATTTGAGGAAGCCCATCATTGGAATATACAAGCCAAGTTCTATAATGAAAAATTCCCACTAGTATATGAAAGTGATAACATGAGAGACTCTCTACTATGAAGATCATGGTGCTACTTTGAAGCACAAGTGTGGTAAAAGGATAGTAACATTGTCCCTTCTCTCTTTTTCTCTCATTTTTTATTTATATTTTTTTGGGCCTTTTCTCTTTTTTATGGCCTCTTTTTATTTGGGCTTCTTTGACCTCTTTTATTTATTTTTTATTTTTCGTCCGGAGTCTCATCCCGACTTATGGGGGAATCATAGTCTCCATCATTCTTTCCACTTGGGACAATGCTCTAATAATGATGATCATCACACTTTTATTTTTCTTACAACTCAAGAATTACAACTCGATACTTAGAACAAAATATGACTCTATATAAATGCCTCCGGCGGTGTACCGGGATATGCAATATGACAATGATGAAGTGTGTCATAATAAACGGAACGGTGGAAAGTTGCATGGCAATATATCTCGAAATGGCTATGGAAATGCCATAATAGGTAGGTATGGTGGCTGTTTTGAGGAAGGTATATGGTGGGTGTATGATACCGGTGAAAGGTGCACGGTATTAGAGAGGCTAGCAAAGGTGGAAGGGTGAGAGTGCGTATAATCCATGGACTCAACATTAGTCATAAAGAACTCACATACTTATTGCAAAAATCTATTAGTTATCGAAACAAAGTACTACACGCATGCTCCTAGGGGGATAGATTGGTAGGAAAAGACCATCGCTCGTCCCCGACCGCCACTCATAAGGAAGACAATCAATAAATAAATCATGCCCCGACTTCATCACATAACGGTTCACCATACGTGCATGCTACGGGAATCACAAACTTTAACACAAGTATTGTTTAAATTCACAACTACTCAGCTAGCATGGCTTTAATATTATCACCTCCATATATCAAAACAATTATCATGCTTCAATCTTTTCTTAGTATTCAACACACTCAAAAGAAAGTTTCACAAATCTTGAATACCAAGCATATTATTATTAAGCAAATTACCATGCTATTAAGAGACTCTCAAAATAATTTAAGTGAAGCATGAGAGATCAATAGTTTCTTTAAAATAAATCCACCACCGTGCTCTAAAATATCTAAGTGAAGCACATAGAGCAAAATTATAACGCTCAAACGATATAAGTGAAGCACATTGAGCAAAACTACTTAGCTCAAAAAGATATAAGTGAAGCACATAGAGTATTCTATCAAATTTTAATTCATGTATGGCTCTCTAAAAAGGTGTGTACAGCAAGGATGATTGTGGCAAACTAAAACACAAAGACACAAATAATAAAAGATGCTCCAAGCAAAACACATATCATGTTGGTGAATAAAAATATAGCTCCAAGTAAATTACCGATGGAAGTGGACGAAAGAGGGGATGCCTTCCGGGGCATCCCCAAGCTTTGACTTTTTGGTGTCCTTGGATTATCTTGGGGGTGCCATGGGCATCCCCAAGCTTAGGCTCTTGCCACTCCTTGTTCCATAATCCATCAAAAGAATTCACCCCAAACTTGAAAACTTCACAACACAAAACTTAAAGTAGAAAACTCGTGAGCTCTGTTAGCGAAAGAAAACAAAAGACCACTTCAAGGTACTGTAATGAACTCATTATTTACTTATATTGGTGTTAGACCTACTGTATTCCAACTTCTCTATGGATTATAAACTATTTTACTAACCATAGATTCATCAAAATAAGCAAACAACACACGAAAAACAGAATCTGTCAAAAACAGAACAGTCTGTAGTAATCTGTAGCTAGTGCAAGATCTGGAACCCCCAAAATTCTAAAATAAATTGCTGGACGTGAGTAATTTATCTATTAATCATCTTAAAAAATAATTAACTAAATATCACTCTTCAAATAAAAATGACAGCAGTTCTCGTGAGCGCTAAAGTTTCTGTTTTTTACAGCAAGTTCAACAAGACTTTCCCCAAGTCTTCCCAACGGTTCTACTTGGCACAAACACTAACTAAACACAAAAAACACAACCAAAATAGAGGCTAAATAATTTATTTATTACTAAGAAGTAGCAAAAAGAAAGGAATGAAAATAAAATTGGGTTGCCTCCCAACAAGCGCTATCGTTTAACGCCCCTAGCTAGGCATAAAAGCGAGGATAGATCTAGGTATTGCCATCTTTGGTAGGCAATTCTTCGATGAGGCATCTATTTTCCTTAGGAATTTCTTCATTTCTAGTGATAATCAAACTTTTAGGCACAAGATCAAAAAATTCATTTGTAGCAATTGGTTCCTTAATGATAGCAAAAACATTGGGATGAATACTTATAGATTTAAGATCCGCAGTTTCCTTACTAGATGATTCACCCTTATTTTTAGGAACATACATAATCTTGGCAATTTTAGTAGGAGGACTTGGAGTATTATTTACGTAAGAAAAAGCGGTTCCCAAGTTTGTAATGATACCCTCAAGTTTATCAATTCTAGTAGAATCTAAGTTTACCTTCTCATTAACTATGGGTTCCTTTTCCTTAATATTTTTCAAAGTCATTCCTACCTTAGATCCATATTGAGTAATTTTATTGTGGATCTTTTTATCTAGATTTTCAATTAATTCAATAGTGGCAACTTTATTTTCAATAATTTCAAGTCTTTGCATAACATTCTCCAAAGTTAACATGGTTCCATTAACGAAAAGAGGTGGTGAGCCAAATAAATCTAACATAGCATTATAAGAATCAAAAGTATGGCTACCCAAGAAGTTCCCTCCGGTAATGGTATCGAGGATATATCTATACCAAGGATAAACACCTACATGAAAATTGCGGAGAAGAACTAAGGTAGATTGCTTCCTGGTAGATGTATTTTGAGCATTGCAAATTCTATACCAAGCATCTTTTAGATTTTCTCCCTCCCTTTGTTTAAAATTTAGAACTTCACTCTCGGGAGACAACGGAGAAGATATGAGAATAGCCATGATGACAAGCAAACAAACTAGCACACGAGCAGACAGGAGCAAACGGGCAAAAGAGGCAAATAGAGAGGGAGGATAGAGAGAGAGAGAGAGAGAGAGAGAGAGAGAGAGAGGGCGAATAAAGCAGTAAGGGTGAAGTGGGGGAGAGGAAACGAGAGGCAAATGGCAAATAATGTAATGCGGGAGATAGGGATTGTGATGGGTACTTGGTATGTTGACTTTTTGCATAGACTCCCCGGCAATGGCGCCAGAAATCCTTCTTGCTACCTCTTGAGCTTGTGTTGGTTTTCCCCGAAGAGGAAGGGATGATGCAGCAAAGTAGTGTAAGTATTTCCCTCAGTTTTTAAGAACCAAGGTATCAATCCAGTAGGAGGCCACACGCAAGTCCCTCATACCTGCACAAAACGATAGCTACTCGCAACCAACGCGATTAGGGGTTGTCAATCCCTTCACGGTCACTTACGAGAGTGAGATCTGATAGATATAATATTTTTGGTATTTTTGGTATAGAGATGCAAAGTGAAAAGTAAAGGCAAAGTAAAAAGCAAAACAAGATTAAAGTGATGGAGATTGATATGATGAGAATAGACCTGGAAGCCATAGGTTTCACTAGTGGCTTCTCTCAAGAGCATAAGTATTCTACGGTGGGTGAACAAATTACTGTTGAGAAATTGAGAGAATTGAGCATAGTTATGAGAATATCTAGGCATGATCATGTATATAGGCATCACGTCCGTGACAAGTAGACCGAAACGATTCTGCATCTACTACTATTACTCCACTCATCGACCGCTATCCAGCATGCATCTAGAGTATTAAGTTAAAAACAGAGTAACGCCTTAAGCAAGATGACATGATGTAGAGAGATAAATTCATGCAATATGAAATAAACCCCATCTTGTTATCCTCGATGGCAATGATGCAATACGTGCCTTGTTGCCCCTTCTGTCACTGGGAAAGGACACCGCAAGATCGAACCCAAAGCTAAGCACTTCTCCCATGGCAAGAACTACCAATCTAGTTGGCCAAACCAAACGGCTAATTCGAGGAGACTTGCAAAGATAACCAATCATACATAAAAGAATTCAGAGAAGATTCATATATTATTCATAGATAGACTTGATCATAAACCCACAATTCATCGTTCTCAACAAATACACTGCAAAAAGAAGATTACATCGAATAGATCTCCACAAGAGAGGGGGAGAACTTTGTATTGAGATCCAAAAAGAGAGAAGAAGCCATCTAGCTACTAACTATGGACCCGAAGGTCTGAGGTAAACTACTCACACTTCATCGGAGAGGCTATGATGATGTAGAAGCCCTCCGTGATGATGGCCCTCTCCGGCGGAGCTCCGGAACAGGCCCCAAGATGGGATCTCGTGGATACAGAAAGTTGCGGCGGTGGAATTAGGTTTTTGGCTCCTCTTCTGTTCGTTTGGGGGTATGTAGGTATATATAGGAGGAAGAAGTACGTCGGTGGAGCTCTGAGGGGCCCACGAGGCAGGGGGTGTGCCCTAGGGGGGGGCACCCCCACCCTCGTGACCGCCTCTCTGATGCCTTGGCGTAGGGTCCAAGTCTCCTGGATCACGTTCGGTGAGAAAATCACGTTCCCGAAGGTTTCATTCCATTTGGACTCCGTTTGATATTCCGTTTCTTCGAAATACTGAAATAGGCAAAAAAAATAGCAATTCTGGGTTGGGCCTCCGGTTAATAGGTTAGTCCCAAAAATAATATAAAAGTGGAAAATAAAGCCCAATATAGTCCAAAACAGTAGATAATGTAGCATGGAGCAATCAAAAATTATAGATACGTTGGAGACGTATCAGTCCACACATCCGAGCAGCCAAGCAGTAAAAAGCTAAATCTTTATGGCACGAAGGAACTGGGCATCGGAGCAACTACGTGCTCCGGAGTCCGGGTCCCTGATTTTTTTCCGCTGTATCGGCTCGCCAGTGCAGGGCACCGGTGCGAGATGTAGCAACAGTTGTCTTTACCCTAGGTTTGGCATACATAGTGGATGGCCTTGTGCTATTAGTTCTATGTTACTAAATTTGTGCATGTACACATGTGTTAATATCAATTTGCTATCTCCAAACATTCTCGCTATGCTGTTGCAGTTATATTTACCTTCCTCATAAAATGTTCAATTTGTTATTTATTGTACATGAGTAAGAACTTGTAGCATCGTTGTAGTTAATTATAGCTTCTAATGTTCTAGAATTTGGTTGTTGTCTCAGTACCAATCATTTCATTTGCACGTTGATCTTTTTGAGAAGATATGTCATAATTAACATGATTCTTCAGTTTTTCAAAATAAGCATTGGTGATTTTCCATGTTGCTATAAACCCATTCCCCTACAATTGTTACTAATCTAGTTTTAAATATTATAGGATGAACGGAAGTGTTCTTACTTGGAGTGGGTTGATCAAGAGTGGCCACAGTCTTTGAAGATGTGCCTAGCGAAGCTCTGGAGCATGTATGAGGAAGAGAACACACGTAGTCTTAGAGAAAGTGTTGTCAAAGCTGAAGCATATTTCAATATGCGGGATAAAAAGTTGAAGGTGGAGAATGAGCTCAGATTTTTTAAATCAGACTTTGCTAAGATGGTGTTGGCGAAGGATGAGGCACTTTCCCAGTTGGCCCGTGCAAAACGGGTTCTTACTGAACTGAAAGCAGAGGTGGATAAGACGAGCCTGGATGATCTCGATTAGGGAAATGAATATATTGTTCTTATGAAGTTGACTAGCTATATGTTGTACTATGCTGTTTTCATGTAGCTATCGTACTGTGATGTTATAATATATTTATGTGCCTGATATGAAATTGGCGAATAGCTGTTCGATATGAAATGTGAATTTGCATAATACTGGAATTATTAATTGTAAACTAATAAACCTGCTAAATGTGTCATGGACCTTTGCAAACGGTTCTAGCAGAAAAAGCGCTTGCAATGGATAGCCCAATGCCACACAATTTTCTTCATCAAATCGTGTGTGATATAGTTGATAAAAGCAAATAGTTAACCATGGCAAACCGTGTGTGATAGTTACACCTTTCACACACGAGCCTACACATAAAACTGTGTGGGATGTACGTCCGAACGGAAACGTGTTCCCTGGATTGACTGTGTGGGATGTACATAAGAACGGAAACGTATTCCTTGGATTGACTATGTGTGATATACATACGAACGGAAAAGTTTTTCTGGGATTCACCGTGTGGGATGTACATACCTATGGAAATGATTTTTCTTGGATTACCTTGTGGGATGTACATACCTACAGAATGATTGGGTTTTGATGCCTTTCCCAATCGCACACGGCCCCAGCCTGGGTCCCAGGAGGGCCTATCCCCGACGATTTCTGGGTCGTGTGCGAAGGACACGCTATCGCACACACTCACTTGGCTACGGTTCCAAATGCCTTCACGGAAAGGGGTTAAAAACCGTTTGTTTAGGACCGACGCGCACCAGTGATGCTTGTTGTGAGAAGCTCTGGTTTGTGAGAAGCATATACCCAAACCTGCCCCAAATGGGACAAAAAATTTACCATGAGATGTTGATGCCACTCCATGATAGGCATGCCAAGTTTCATGAATTTCAGATGAGTTTTGGATTTACTAGAATTTAAAAACCAGGTATCTCAATGTTTGCGGCCGAGTGACGGTGGCAGGGTGTTTGACATTCATTCCCATTTCTTACATGGGACCTAAGCATGCACCCAAGGACAAAAGATTTGATTTTTGAACCAATTTATATGTACTGGAGAATGTGCATGTAGTTCAAATTTGAATTATGCACATAAATGCATTGAAAACTCAGTTAATGCATAAAAATGTCCAAACGAACCCCGAAAAATCACAAAAAATAACACAACACTCCTGTTGTTCTATGTTGACACGAGAATTTTTTTGAAAGCAATAAGAGGCAATGGATATCATTTCATCCCCAAAGGTGGGGCGTTCCCTACCGAAACCATCATGCTTGTTGTGAGAAGCTCTGGTTTGTGAGGAACATATACCCAAACCTACCCCAAATGGGACAAAAAGTTTACCATGACATGTTGATGCCGCTCCATGATAGCATGCCACGTTTCATGAATTTCAGACGAGTTTTGGATTTACTAGAATTTAAAAACCAGGTATCTCAATGTTTACGGCCGAGTGACGGTGGTAGGGTGTTTGGCATTTATTTCCATTTTTGCATGGGACCTAAGCATGCACCCAAGGACAAAGATTTGATTTTTCAACCAATTTATATGCATTGGAGAATGTGCATGTAGTTCAAATTTGAATTATGCACATAAAATCATTGAAAACTCGGTTAATGTATAAAAATGTCCAAATGAACCCTGAATAATTCCAATTATTTTATGATCACTGCAGATAAAAGGCCTCACAATTCAAACACCGTCCATGGTCGTTGTGACCCCATTATAATTCAAATCAAGACAAAAAATCTAGTAGATCCCACACAGTTTATTATAACCAACCGTGTGAGATGAAACACAAAATATCTTGGAGCACCGTCGAAGTATAGTACGCATACGACTTACGCGAGATGGTGCGACGGATATAGTCCACTGCCCGCTCTGAATAAGGGACCGTGTCTGATGACACTTTGCACGCCAGTTTTGTTGCTGAAGCGATTCCAAATTTTCGGCTTCCGCGGAAATATCTACCTCCCCGCCCCCTCCCCCTTACCAAAAGCCACATTTCCCTATTTCCGCCTTCCATTCCAAGTTGAAAGCTTCACTCCTTTCTTGTAGCGCCGCCTCCTCATCGGCTACCCTCCTTCACACTGCTCAGCCTCGCCTATCCAGGCAGGTAATCCACACCTGACCCCCATCCTCCTCCTCCTTCCACATCCCACATGCCCCGACCGCCGGCGCGAGCATGATACCTACCACCCAAATCATTGACTCCTCCACCAAATAAGTGCCGGCCTAAGCCATGGTGCACACATTATAGCCATGACCTCGAGGAGCATTTGGCAGTGGAGAAGCAAATCGAGGCCGCGCGTGCGGATGAGGTCACGGTGGCTGCCATTCCTGCCGACCCCCAGATCTTGGAGGAGCACCTCGCCGTCGAGGCCACTGTTGACGCCTCACGCGCTGACGCCGCCATGCAGTTGGCTGCTTTAAACAACAGTTCATGGTGTTTTCTCGAGGCCACCATCGGTGCCTTCGACAAAGACTACGAGGTGTTTTCTCAGCGTGCACGTGCTTACCTCATCTCGAGAGCCAGTAGGTTGGTGCTCGGAGCGGCTCAGGTAACTCACCACTACAACGAGGGCACCCACGATGCGGAGGCCTCGCCCTCTTCCATGTCCAAGGAGCCAATCGTCATCGGTATCTCCGACAATGAGGAGTAGCTTGTCTTATTAGCTCACTATAAGGACCCATGTTCAGTTTGCTAGCTACTGCCTTTCCTTAACAAATTCTAGTGAATTGTGCTATCTACTTTTACCATGCAATCTTCTGCTATAGTGTATATGTTCTATATGTCATGCAATGTGGTGTTCAGTTAACTGCTTGGTTCAATTCTGTAAATGTGATGTTCAATTCTTCATGGTGCAATATTTCTAAGTTGTTAAGCATGTCTGGTTTGGTTAACTATCTGATCTTCTATTAAGAGTATGTTATATTGTGCAATGTGGTGCTCAGTTAACGTTTGGTTCATTTGTTGTGGTGTTTAATTAACTGCTTGGTTCAATTCTGCAATGCGATAATTGTTGTGGCTGCATTCCGTTATTGTATACCATGTGAGGAATAAATTGAATTTGGCTGCACTTAATACATGAGAAACATATACAGGTGCTATATTTCCTAGTTCTTAATCATGCTTGGTTTGGATAAATGGGTTTTCCATATGGTTTGAATTAATCTGATGAATCTGCAATGTGCTTATTTTTCATCAACATATTTTACTGATAGCATGCGAACCCTTACTTAACCTGATGACTAACTACCTTATATGTGTTACAGGGAAACAATGGGAAGCACCGAGGTTTACAAGATGGTACTAACTATTATACCTTGCCTTTTTTATTACTTTGCCCCGTTTCTAATATAGAGAAGATATTTATGCACATGCTTGTTTCCAGGGTTCACTGATGATTACCTCTCAAACCACCTCTGTGATTAGGAGGTGAGGAAAGTTTTCATACAACACCCACGGTTCAATATTGAAGTGTTCCTGAAGAGGTCGAAGGATGGACGGTCAATCATCCACAGGCACTGGCCTAAAGTTGCAAAGACCTTCAACATGAATGAAGGCTCAATATTCGCATTCCGCTTCAGCAGTTATCCAGATGAGATGCATCTCCCTATGTATCGTCTATGATGCTAATTTCGAAAGGTTCTAGATGGTGCATGTGAAACTTGCTGCTGGTGTAGTTGTGTAATGGGGTAGCTGAGTGCTGAAGCTATATCATGTTGTACTACAATGTATTTCAATTATGAAATCCTGCTTCCTTAATATGGAAAATGGAATATATTATGTGCTTAATATGAATGTCAATTAGATCAGTAAATGGATTATTAATAATAGGTAAATTAGCCCGCTAATTGGTCAATTAGCTTGCTAATTGGATTTTCTTATTGCAAACGGTTAATGAAAAAACACCGTGGGCGATTACCTCAGGCAACACACACAGTTTTTAGGAATAAACCGTGTTGGATGAATGAATAATCACACATGACATTCTCTTCAAAACTGTTTGCGTTACGACACCTTGCGCAAGCGTTTTCCTTGGAGTGGCTGTGTGGGATGTATATACGAACGGAAACGTTTGGCGGTGAGTGACCGTGTCGGATGTACTTACGACCGGAAATGATTTTGCCTGTATAATTGTATTTTTTGAGCACTACTATATGTATTTCTGTATTTGACTGCTTGCCGGTTGCACACAACCTTATTTTGCCAAGCATGTGTGCCAGGAGGGCATATCCCCAACGGTTTCTGGGTCATGTGGGAAGGACCCCCTATCGCCCACACTCACTTGGTAACGGGTCCGAATGCCGTCACGGAAAGGGGTTAAAAACCATTTGTTTAGCACCAACACATACCAGTGTAAGGAAGGTAGATAATGAACATATATACGCTCTCCGTTATTTTATAGCCAATTTGGGAACATACGGAATGAAATTGGAAGAGGGATTGCGAGGAAATATGCCTCACCGCGATGGAGAGCAGTAAGTAACATGCTTCTTAATACAAACCCGGCCGGACCATAGGAGAGGCGAGAGTTACTGCATCGATATGCTCGAGGATGGCTGGCGAGCAAACGAAGACGGCGAGGCGCGGGCCGTCGCGTGTTGGGAACAGCAGTGGAGGTAGGCTTGACGCCGAAGAGCGAGCACACGGGCGGGGTGAGCACGGCGGCGCTGGAGAGTGTTCTGCTATGGATCTGGGGGAGGGGGGAGCTGGCGAAGGATATTAGGTGGACTAGTTGAGTGAAACACGGGCAGACGGTGGGGGGTGTCGGGGACTCCGGGTGTTGGCAGCCTAGGTGAAAAGGGTGAAAAATATCCCCGGTTGCCACGCGCGGAAAGGCCTATGCAAACGGTTGCCTCTAAGCGCTCATGTGCACAAACAGAATAATTTCGTTTGAAATGAAGATGTACTAATTTTGAAATGAAGATGTGAGTTCATCGTTTTGCCTCTAAATGTTTCCCACGTAAACCAATCACAATTTTACCATAGGTTTGATTTGCTGGCACATTTCAGGTCTCATGTGCTATATGTAAGACATTTTTTGGCATTTATCATGCATGTTGGCATATAAATCAATTTCTAGCTGGGCTGCATTTCCTGTTGAAAGGGATGAGGATTGCCGTTTGATCTGGGAGCATCCAATGATGCAGACGTACGATCCATGGGGTTTGGGTTCTGGCAAATCAGAACGCATGACTCAGATCGCGCGCGCAGCAAAAGGGGGGCATCGACCATGGTTTGGTAGGCACACGGCTTTTGTGTGTGAACCATGTGCTATTTGAAAACATTTACATGTGCTGTCGAAAGGGATGAGGATCGCCATTCGATCGAGGAGAATCCAACAATGCAGACATACGATCCGTGGGGTTTGGGTTCTGGCCAATCAGAACACACGACTCAGATTGTGTGCGTGGCAGAGGGGGGAGGGTGCATCGTCCATGGTTTAGTGGACACATGGCTTTCGTGAGTGAACCGTGTGCTCTTTGAAAACATTTACATTACCTAACATCATATTTTTGTTCAAATGAAAACATGAGTTCATCGTTTCGCCTCCAATTTTTTTCGACGGTAAGAAATCACGAGTATAGTGGAGAGTGTCATATACTAGTATCATGAATATACAGTATATATGATACTAGTGTATGATACTATCTTTAATTAATTATGGCGCATATTATAATACATAGAGTATAGTATCGTATACTCCCTCCTTTCCGGTTTATAGGGCTCAATTCAAAAATCTCACCAACCAAGGTAGATGGTGAATGGTGGAATACTTTTTGTAGTTTGCAAAAGCACCTAATTAATGCTTTTGTTTTCCTCAACAAATTATGTTTATCAATGCATTAATTGCAATGCATGCACGCATAAAGTACATGCATTGGTCAATTTTCTCTTAATACTTGCGTGCAATGATTTAATGCACCTTGGAATTTGAACATGTGATGGGAAACAACCAAATTCAACCTTATAAAATGGAAAAACTAAAATTTTGAGATAAACCCTATAAACCGGAAAGGAGGGAGTATATATCATATTTATTGCCATGCATGACACAAATTAGCATCGCATTTAACATGATACGGTATCTACCTATATGTTACTCTAACCCTCTTTATATATATATATTTAATTCTTTGCCACATCGGCATACTTGCTATTTCCGAGTGCATGACATCGTCGGCTATGATACCACCACTATGGCCAGCCTTATATAGTGGTGAGTATCATATACTATATATATAGTATCATGCATATGATACTAGTGTATAATACTACGTATGTACCTTCATAGTGCATATATAGTATCATAGAGTAGTATATATCATAGATGACCATATTTATGGCCATGCATGACACAAAGTAGTATAGCATTTATCATATATATATATATATATGTGTGTGTGTGTGTGTGTGTGTGTGTGTATTACAGTATCTACCTATGTTACTGCTTCTTTGCCACATCATCATATTTTCTATTCCCTAGTGCATGATACCAGCTATGATACCCCCACTATGGCGACCCTAATAAGGTTGGTCGTAATATGGGAGTATCAAGCGGTATGATGCATGCCAACTAGACTTTTTGGATGATGTGGCACACAGTTAAATGAGGAAAGAGAGGGTGTGGTATCATATCATGATACCGTATCATATTAAATATGGTACTACTTTGTGTCATGCATGGCAATTAATAAGGCAACCTAAGATACTAACTTATGATACTATGCATGCGCGCATTGCGGAGCTATTGCCGATCATATACTAGTATTATGCATATATACTCCCTCCTTTCCGGTTTATAGTCTTATCTCAAAATTTTAGTTTTTCCATTTTATAAGGCTCAATTTGGTTATTCCCCATCACATGTTCAGATTCCAAGGTGCATTAAATCATTGCATGCAAGTGTTAAGAGAAAGTTGACCAATGCATGTACTTTATGCATGCATGCTGCAATTAATACATTGGAAAACATATTTTTTGAGGAAAACAAAAGCATTAATTGGGTGTTTTTGCAAACTACAAAAAGTATTCCAGCACTCACCATCTACCTTGGTTGGTGAGATTTTTGAATTGAGCCCTATAAGGCTGGTTGTAATGGGGAGTATCATATACGAATATCATGCATATGATATATATACTAGTGTATGATACTACTTCTGTAATGCATAGTATCATAATTTAGTATCTTAGGTTGCCTTATTAATTGTCATGCATCACACAAAGTAGTACAACATTTAATATGACATGGTATCATGATATGATACCACATCCTCTCTTTCCTCATTTAATTGTCTGCCACATCATCCAAAAAGTCTAGTTGGCATGCATGATACCGCTTATGATACTACCATCACAACCAGCCTAAACTGGAAAAGAGGGAGTAATACTAGATAGTCTATGATATACTAGGTACCTCACTAAGAGCATGGTTAATAATACAACCACGGGGCGGCTATAAGAAGTTGCCATGTCATATACAACCAACCTCTTAGCGGGCATGTACAATAATAAGTTTTAAATACATACTAGTTTATCAATAGTTGGCCCACCTTACATCCTCACAAAGTGTCTTGGGTCTCGTGTTGCAGCTGGCTCTACTAACCAAGAGCCCGCTTCTCTTCTCTTTCCTCCAACTAAAGCACATATATATTATTCTATTCCTTATAGACTGCTTAGACTATCCACAGTGGGAGTAACATAGGTAGTAACATCACACGTATCTAGATAAAATAGATCATGTGGCAAGCAATAAATGAAGAAAGAGAGGAAAGTGGTAACATAGCAAGTTACTAGTAGTATGAGTAACATCACACATCTCAAGGCAAGATGAGTCTATAGCCTAATAAATGAAGTGTTGCATGTTACTACATAAGTCTCCAACGTATCTATAATTTTTGATTATTCCATGCTATTATAATACCAATCTTGGATGTTTTATAATCGTTTTATATCATTTTTTGCTACTAACCTATTGACATAGTGCCAAGTGCTAGTTCCTGTTTTTTCTGTCTTTTTTACATCACAGAAAATCAATATCAGACGAAGTCCAAATGCCACAAAACTTTATGGAGATGTTTTATGGACCAGAAGGAACATGTTGGGCCCTAGTTGCACCTAGGGGGAGTCCTGAGGAGGGGACAACCCACCAGGGCGCGCCCTGGTGGGTTGTGCCCACCTCGGGTGCCCCCCAGACCGCCTCTTTGCTCTATAAATACCCCCAAAATACCAGAATCCTAGAGGCGTCGATGAAATATTCATCCAGCCACCACAGAGTCCAGAACCACCAGATCCAATCTAGACACCATCTCGGATGGGGTTCACCACCTCCATTGGTGCCTCTTCGATGATGCGTGAGTAGGTCTTTGTAGACCTTCGGTTCCATAGTTAGTAGCTAGATGGCTTTCTCTCTCTCTCTCTCTCTCTTGATTCTCAATACAATGGTCTCTTGGAGATCCATATGATGTAACTCTTTTTGCGGTGTGTTTGTTGGGATCTGATGAACTTTGTGTATATGATCAATCATATCTTTTTATATCCATGAAAGTTATTTGAGTTTCTTTGGTCTCTTATATGCATGATCTCTTATAGCCTCCTATTTCTTCTCCAATATTTGGGTTTTGTTTGGCCAACTTGATCTATTTATCTTGCAATGGGAAGAGGTGCCCGGTAGTGGGTTCGATCTTACGGTGCTTGATCCCAGTGACAGAAAGGGAAACAACACGTATGTATCGTTGCTACTAAGGATAAAAAGATGGGATCTATATCTACGCAATAGATAAACGGATCTTGTCTACATCATGTCATCGTTCTTATTGCATTACTCCGTTTTTCCATGAACTTAATACACTAGATTCATGCTGGATAGCGGTCGATGTGTGGAGCAATAGTAGTAGATGCAGGCAGGAGTCGGTCTACTAATCTTTGACGTGATGCCTATGTAATGATCATTGCCTGGATATCATCATAATTATTTGAGGTTCTATCTATTTCCCAACAGTAATTTGTTTACCCACCGTTTGCTATCTTTCTCGAGAGAAGCCACTAGTGAAACCTACGGCCCCCGGGTCTTCTTTCTCATATATTTGCTTGCGATCTACTTTTCCTTTGCATTTTTATTCAGATCTATTAAACAAAAAATACAATAATACTTTGCTGCACTTTATTTTATTTACGATCTATTATTTTAATCTACTACAAATTTCTGGCATAGTTACCCGAAAGGGATTGACAACCCCATTAACACGTCAGGTTGCGAGGTGTTGTTATTTGTGTGCAGGTGATGTTTACGTTGTGTTGCTTGGTTCTCCTACTGGTTCGATAACCTTGGTTTCATCATTGAGGGAAATACCTACCTTCATTGTGCTACATCATCCCTTCCTCTTTGGGGAAATACTGATGTAGTCCTAGCAGACATGAGTTTTCTGGCGCTATAGTCAGGGAGCAATCAAAAGAAATTTCTGGCGTCGTTGCCGGGGAGGATCTTCAACATATACCAGGTTTCTAATCACAAATATCATCTCCTCGCAATTTACATTATTTGCCATTTGCCTCTCGTCTTCCTCTCCCCCACTTCACAAAAAAATTCCGCTTTATTTGCCTCTCTTTTTTCGTTCGCTGTTTTGTTGTCAGATCTATCCTTTGCTTGCAATCATGAGTGATTTCTGTATGGCATCAACAGATGATGGCCTAACTCCTAAGATAGGACGTGCAGGCAATCTGGATGCTAAAACTTTTATCTTGGGGCAAGGGAACATTATGGGAAAAGAGCGTATCCAAGAATTTTTCAATTGTGTGGGAAATTTGTGTCTTGATGATGCTCCTATACTTAAAACTACTAGATCTTATGCGGATGCTATTTCAGCACTAGTTCTGAAACTTGAAAGTAAATTTATTTGTACCCATCCTACCTTGCAAAGATTGTTTTTTGATCTCCCCGTTATAAAGAATCCTAGAGCTAAAAAGTTGGCCACTCTCATTCTTATGAATGAGTTTGACTACATAATATGGGGAGCTAGGGAAATCTTTGACTTTTATGGTATGAATCGTGAAAAACCCGTGATAGATGAAATTATTTGCAATAGTGACTATTCTTTAAGACATTTTCTTGGGGATAATAAATTCTTTGATGATAATCTTAAAAAGGAAGTCCCAGTTCTAGATATAATCCAACAAGTTTTCAATAATGCTAATCAACATTACTCTTGGATTGTTGTGGGAAATCAAAAGGGGTATGATGAAAACCAACTTAGGATTGCTAGGGCCTCTATGAAAAACATGTTTTATGTTGTGTTTACAAAGCCTCATGATGAAAATACCTCTAAGAAAGTCAAGAACAAAGATGACAAAACTTGGATCCTTGCTTTATGGCTAGCTAAGGGCGTATAATTATAGCGCTTGTTGGGAGGCAACCCAATGAATAAATTTTATTTTTGCTTTTTGCTTCCTATTTTTGTGTGTTAGCACAATTATGGTACTGTTACGATTGTGTTTTAGTTAGTGTTTTTGCCAAGTAAAGCCTTTAGGATCTTCTTGGATGATAGTTGTTTAATCTTGCTGAAAAACAGAAACTTTTACGCTCACGAAATTAATTTTCATTTCTTATTAGAGAGCGATAAAATACCCATTCCAATTGCAGTAGATCAATATACAAATTTCTCTGGTCATTATAATTTTTCAGATTTTTTGGAGTTACAGAAGTATTCGAATTAGTCAGATTGCTACAGACTGTTCTGTTTTGATAGATTATGTTTTCTTTGTGTTGTGTTCTTATTTTGATGGCTCTATGGTTTTCTTTGATGAGTTTGTGCCATAGAAAAGTTGGAATACAATATATATAATACAAAAACAAAATATGAATTGGTTTGATACAATACTTATAGTAGTGATTTATTATTCTTATACTAACGGATCTCACGAAGGTTTTGTTGAGTTTTGTGTGATTGAAGTTTTCAAGTTTTCGGTTATCTTATGATGGATGAAGGAAGGATGGAAGAGCCTAAGATTGGGGATGCCCCGACATCCCAAGCTATTATCCAAGAATGAGCAACCAACTAAGTTTGGGTATGCCCCCGAGTGGCATCCCCGCTTTCTTCCAACGATCATCGGTATTTTACTTGAAACTATATTTTTATTTGTCATATGATATGTGTTTTGCTTGGAGCGTCTTGTATGATATGAGTCTTTGCTTGTTTTATTTTGTGTTTTAAGTCATCAATCCTTGATGGAGACACCTATTTGAGAGAGCCACAATTATGTCATGACTTGTTAGAATTGCTCTCTATGCTTCACTTAAATTTTTATGAGCAATGGACTTGCTCTAGTGCTTCACTTATATCTTTTTGAGCACGGTGTGCTTAGTATTTTTGAAGAAATGCTCTCTTGATTCACTTAGATTTATTTGGGAGTTAGTAATTTTTTAAGAAATTCTCTCTTGCTTCACTTAAATTATTTTGAGAGAAAGAAAATTTGTTATGCTCATGATCTTCACTTATATTTGTTTGAACTTGTGAAAAGCAACATGTGAAAATTAGTCCCAAAGTGATAGATATCCAAGAAGGATAAATAAAAGGAAAAAATGTCATGAAGATCATTGGATAAAATAAACTTGATTCTTAGTAATAGTTTTGAGATATGATGATGTGATATTTGGGTTATGTTGATGAGTAATTGTGCTCTAGTAGGAATATTGGTGTTAAGGTTTGTGATTCCCGAAGCAAGCATATATAGTCTCTTGTTATGCTATGATGTTGGAGCATGATTTATTTTTGATTGTCTTCCTTATGAGTGGCGGTCGGGGACGAGCAATGGTCTTTTCCTACCAATCTATCCCCCTAGGGGCATGCGTAGTAGTACTTTGCTTCGAGGGCTAATAAACTTTTGCAATAAGTATATGAGTTCTTTATGACTAATGTGAGTCCATGGATTATACGCACTCTTACCTTTTCGCAATTTGCTAGCCTCTACGGTACTGTGCATTGCCCTTTCTCACATCGAGACATGGTGCAAACTTCGCAGGTGCATCCAAACCCCGTGATATGATACGCTCTATCACACATTAGCCTTATTATATCTTCCTCAAAACAGCCACCATACCTACCTATTATGGCTTTTCCATGGCCATTCCAAGATGTATTGCCATGCAACTTCCACCGCTTCCGTTTGATGCCTTGAGCATTCACTGTCATATTGCTTTGCATGATCATACATCTGACATAGTAGTTGTGGCTCAGCCACCGTTCATCATTTTTCATACATTGTTACACTAAATAATTGCACATCCTGGTACATGCCAGAGGCATTCATATAGAGTCATACTTTGTCATAGGTATCGAGTTGTAATTTTTATTTCGTTTAAGTTATAAGTAAATAGAAGTGTGATGATCACCATTATTCATTTTTAGAGTAGTGCCCCAGTGAGGAAAGGATGATGGAGACTGATTCCCCCACAAGTCGGGATGAGGCTCCGGACAGTGAGAAAAAAAGAGAAAAAGAAAAAAAGGAAAAAGAAAAAAAGGAAAAGAAAAAAGGGGGAAAGAAAAAATAAATAAATAAAGAGAGAAGGGGCATTGTTAGTATCCTTTACCACACTTGTGCTTCAAAGTAGCACCATGTTTTTCTTATGGAGAGTCTCCTATGTTGTCACTTTCATATACTAGTGGGAATTTTTCATTATAGGATTAGATGCACACCCACTTAGTTTTCATATTGAGCTTTCATACACTTATAGCTCTTAGTGCATTCGTTGCATGGCAATCCCTACTCCTCACGTTGATATCGATTGATGGGCATCTCCATAGCCCGTTGGTTAGCTGCATCAATGTGAGACTTTCTTACATTTTTGTCTTCTCTATATTTACCCTTATCATCATATTCTATTCCACCCATAGTCCTATATCCATGGCTTGATCTCATGTGTTGCGTAAGAGTTGAAAAAGCTGAAGCACGTTAAAAAGTATGAACCAATTGCTCGGCTTTTCATCGGGGTTGTGCATGATAAATACTTTGTGTTAAGAAGACAGAGCATGCCAAGACTATATGATTTTGTAGGGATAACTTATTTTAGCATTGATATTTTAAAAGACATGGTTGCTTGTTGATATGCTTGAGTATCTAAATTATCATGTCAAAACTAGACTATTGCTTTGAACAACTAAAAGTCCAATTGTCCATGCTATAAAGAAAAGAATATGATATGACATGATAGGTAGCATTCCACATCAAAAATTCTGTTTTTATCACTTACCTACTCGATGATGAGTAGGAGTTAAGTTTGGGGATGCTGATACGTCTCCAACATCTCCAACGTATCTATAATTTTTGATTGTTCCATGCTGTTATATTATCAATCTTGGATGTTTTATAATCATCTTATAGTCATTTTATATCATTTTTTGGTACTAACCTATTGACATAGTGCCAAGTGCCAGTTCCTATTTTTTCCGTGTTTTACACATCGCAGAAAATCAATATCAGACGGAGTCCAAATGCCACGAAATTTACGGAGATTTTTGATGGACTAGAAGGAACATGTTGGGCCCTGGTTGCACCTGGGGAGTCCTGAGGAGGGGACAACCCACCAGGGCGCACCAGGAGGCCCAGGCGCGCCCTGGTGGGTTGTGCCCACCTTGGGTGCCCCCGGTACCACCTCTTTGCTCTATAAATACCCCAAAAATACCAGAATCCTAGAGGCGTCGGGAAATATTCATCCAACCGCCGCAGAGTCCAGAACCACCAGATCCAATCTAGACACCATCTCGGATGGGGTTCACCACCTCCATTGGTGCCTCTCCGATTATGCGTGAGTAGTTCTTTGTAGACCTTTGGGTCCATAGTTAGTATCTAGATGGCTTTCTCTCTCTCTCTCTCTCTCTCTCTCTCTTGATTCTCAATTCAATGGTCTCTTGGAGATCCATATGATGTAACTCTTTTTGCGGTGTGTTTGTTGGGATCTGATGAACTATGAGTTTATGATCAGTCATATCTTTTTATATCCATGAAAGTTATTTGAGTTTCTTTGATCACTTATATGCATGATCTCTTATAGCCTCGTATTTCTTCTCCGATATTTGGGTTTTGTTTGGCCAACTTGATCTATTTATCTTGCAATGGGAAGAGGTGCCCGGTAGTGGGTTCGATCTTACAGTGCTTGATCCCAGTGACAGAAAGGGAAACAACACGTATGTATCGTTGCTACTAAGGATAAAAAGATGGGATCTATATCTACGCAATAGATAAACGGATCTTGTCTACATCATGTCATTGTTCTTATTGCGTTACTCCGTTTTGCCATGAACTTAATACACTAGATGCATGCTGGATAGCGGTCAATGTGTGGAGTAGTAGTAGTAGATGCAAGCAGGAGTCGGTCTACTAATCTTGGATGTGATGCCTATGTAATGATCATTGCCCAGATATCATCATAATTATTTGAGGTTCTATCAATTTCCCAATAGTAATTTGTTTACCCACCGTTTGCTATATTTCTCGAGAGAAGCCACTAGTGAAACCTACGGCCCTCGGGTCTTCTTTCTCATATATTTGCTTGTGATCTACTTTTCCTTTGCATTTTTATTCAGATCTATTAAACCGAAAATACAAAAATACTTTGCTGCACTTTATTTTATTTACGATCTATTATTTCAATCTACTACAAATTTCTAGCATCGTTACCCGAAAGGGATTGACAACCCCTTTAACACGTTGGGTTGCGAGGTGTTGTTATTTGTGTGCAGGTGTTGTTTACGTTGTCTTGCTTGGTTCTCCTACTGGTTCGATAACCTTGGTTTCATCACTGAGGGAAATGCCTACCTTCGCTGTGCTACATCATCCCTTCCTCTTTGGGGACATACCGACATAGTCCTAGCAGACAGGAGTTTTCTGGCGCTATAGTCAGGGAGCAATCACTACACATATGTTACTCCCCACCATAGAGGTAGTAACGTAGACTAGTAACATTCTATGTTACTACCCATTGTGGCTAGTCTTATGCCACTCTATTGTAATTGCTCTAATGCATAATATTATAGAGTAGCTAGTATCATATGTAGTACTTTATTTATATTGTCATGCATGACACATAGTAGCATAGCATTTATTATGATACAGTTTCATGATATGATACTTAACCCTCTCTTTCTTCATTTAATTAATTCTATGACAGCTCATCAAAATTGCCTAGTTGGCACGCATGATACTAGCTATGATACCCCCTTACTATTAGCCTAGCAAAGAAGGTGTATAGATCATTTGTGCGCCACTTTGTGAGTTTTGATCCGTTTGTTCGAGAAGCGGGGAGAAGTTTCAAACATTTCGGCCGCGAGGTGCGGCCACTGGCGTAGGCCTAGTTGGTATTTTAATTACAAGAAATTCAGATGGAGTTCGTACATCATCAAAATCGATGTGCGTGCTCTCACGACCCCGTGGAAAAAAATTGGTAAAGTTTGGCACAAGTTTTGATGACCGCTCCTTCCAAACCAGAGCATCTCACATGAAGGATCATGGGTTTCCAAAAGGAGACGTGTCAATTCAAACTCTTGTGGCTGGTGACTTCATCGTTTGGCCTCATAAAAATTTCCACGGTACGCAATCACCATTATAACACGGGTTTGATTTTCTGGCGCATTTCAGGTATCGTTAGATATATTTATGACATTTTTTGAGATTAACGTGCATTTTCTGCATAAAATAAAATTACAACTAGAACTGCATGTGTTGTCGAAAGGGATGAGGATTGTCGTTCGATCTGGGAGCATCCAATGGTGTAGACATACGATCCGTGGGGTTTGGGTTCTAGCCAATCAGAAAGCATGACTCAGATCGTGGGCGGTGTGGCGGGGTTTGGTCGGCAGACGACTTTCATCAACGAACCGTGTGCTCTTTGCAAACCAGATTGCATATTTTTGTTTACACATACTATAGTGAGATCAATCGAGTGCGCTACCTCTATGATATAATAATAATAACAACAAAAAACAGTTCATATTCATTGCCTGAGCTGAAAGCATATCAAGGTCAACATATTAACGGTTCTTACATCAACAAAAAACCGGGCATAACTCACAAATTCAGTACATGCATCAGTTCTAAATTGAATGAATTAAGTTGCAGGGTAGGCATAAAGACTAGTCTTACGGCTTAATTCCCATGTACATGGGGAACCGGGATCATTAAGTTGACCCCGAATGAACTTGGGTTTTTTTGATGATTTTACACTGTTCTGTTACACGGGTGTGTGATCCCTTGGCTAGCAACTTATCAAATTCATCGTACTCGTCCTCATCGGCAACATCATCGACACCTAGTACCCTTCTCTTCCCATGCATCGCTAAATGGCAGTTCTTATTCAAGGGGTCTTCCCAAAGGAAAATCTGGGTAGCATCACTGGCAAGAATGAACGGGTCCGCGTGATATGCCATCGTTGTTCTGTTAACATAGGTCTTCCTGTACTCATCAATCCTTACCTAACCAAGAGGGATCCATGCACACCTGAATAATTCCACCTTAACTTTCACATAGTCAAGCACCCAAATCTCTTTGATGGTCCCATAGTATACCCTTTTATCAGCTTCATTTACAGTCATGCATTCTATTTGAACAGAGCTGTTCTGATATGAGGTCTTCTGATCATGTTCCTCAGTGTAGAACGTGCATCCATTTATGTCATATGCTTGGTACGTCAACACCGTAGGTGATGGCTTTTGTGCCAACCACGTAGCAATTTCATCGATGGATCCTTGTACCAAACGATTCTTCAGCCATTCGGCATAGTTCTTAGTGTGCTCCTTCATATCCACATCTAATGAAGGCACCATTGGTAAGAAGCTTTGGCGTATCTCCGCCAAGTGTTCTTCGGCATAAGCGATGAGAACTAGGTTGTTAAGCAGTACCGTCAAATGGGCTTTCTCTGCCAATTCCCCGGGTGCAGCCATTTGCATGCCAGCAAGGACCGGCTTACCTTTCAGCCTTCCCTCGTGGCGAGAGAGGGGCAAACCTATATGTCTTTGTTTCATGTATTCGGTGCAAAACTCATCCACCTCCTCCGCGGTATAACCTTGTAGGATGCTTGCCTCTGGATGGTTTCGGTTCTGACAAAAGCGCTTTAGTATTGCCATGAACCGCTCGAAGGGATACATGTTGCGAAGAAACACATGACCACAATACTTTATCTCGTCGACAAGGTGCACAGTGAGATGGACCATGACATCAAAGAATGAGGGTGGGCAAACATCTCTAGGTTGGACAATATTCTTGCAATATCATCTTGCATATGATCCAACTCTTCAGGATTTACAACTTTTTGCCATAGTTGGTTGAAGAAATCAGAGAGGTCAATGAGTGTGTTTCTTATATCTTTTTCCATCAGATTCCTGATGGCCACCGGGAGGATTTGTGTCAACATTACGTGGCAATCATGTGACTTCATGTGACTCAACTTCATTTTACCTGAGCTCACATCCATGAGACTTCTGATGTTTGCGTAGTAGGAAGATGGTGTCTTAACTGACAACAAATAGGTGAAGAACTGTGTTGCTTCTTTTGTACTGAAATTATAACTCTGGTGAGCTTTGATGAATTTGTCATTATCTTTTGCTTCACTTTCGTTTTGATTGATCAGCAAGCATATCGAGCCGTGAACCATCAGCATCCTTTCTTTTACCTTTAATCTTGAGCAGAGTACCAAGGATGCTTTCACATATGTTCTTCTCTACATGCATGACATCGATGCAGTGACATACACATAGAATCTCCAGTAAGGTAATTTCCAGAACACCGATTTCTTCTTAAACACTTGACCCTTGGGTGTTTGTTTCACCATTAAAGGGTGGTTCTTGTCAAGCACAACATTAATTTTTTAGCCATGTTGTGGACCACCTCCCTGTCATAGGGTCTTGGGCCCGCACCTGCCTCTGTCGTACCATCAAATTCAGCTTTCATCTTCCGGTATGGGTGATTTTTCCGTAAGAACCTACGATGACGCAAATACACTGTTTTACATGAGTTAGGAAGTCTTCTACTAGCTATCCTATCCATGCATGTGACACACCCTACATCTCCCTTTGTTTTCTGCCCCGATGTGTTGCCTAATGCACATATCTTGAATGGTGTGCACCAGCATCGCTTGTAGATCGAAAATCTCCTTTCTGTAAGCATCATAACATTTTACAACAGACACATCTATCCACACTGTCAGCAGTTCTTCTACCAGTAGCTGAAAGTAAATGTCGATGTCATTTCCAGGTTGCTTCGGGCCTTGGATAATCATTTACATCATAATGTATTTTTTCTTCATACACAACCAAGGAGCTAGGTTATATATGCACGACCATGTGCTGTGATTGGTGCTCATATCGCCAAAAGGATTCATCTCGTCAGTACACTCACTGAGCCTTGTACTTCTAGGATCCTTAGCAAATTTTTCAAACTTTTTGTCGATTAATTCCCACTGAGCCCCATCTTTCGAGTGCCTCATAAACCTATCCACAATTCGCTCACCAGGATGCCACCGCAACCTCTTTGCCTCTCTAGGGTTTGCAAACAAACGCCTCAACCTGGGAATTAAAGGCAAGTACCAAACAACCTTGAACAGGATTCCTGTCTTCATCTCGTCGTCCAATTTGTACTTGTACTTTGCTCTCCCGCGCTTGTATTGTGCATGCTTGCATGTGGGACATGCATGCAAATCTTTGTACTCACCACAATATAGTATACAATCACTCACACAAGCGTGTATCTTATGTACTTCAAGTTATAATGGGCAAACAATTTTCTTTGCTTCATTCGTGCTTCTGGGAGCACATTATCTTCCGGGAGAATTTCTTTGAAAAGACCTAACATCTCTGTGAAGCCCTTGTTTGATAGACCGTTTGCTACTTTAAATCTGAGAAACGCCAGGGTGGCACTCAACCTTGAATATTTCTTTTTGCAACCTGGATACAATTCTTTCTTGGAGTCCACATCAATGGTAGGAAGATCCTTGTACCCAATCATATCCTTTTTTGGGCCCTCGAAATCTGCAATCATAGCAGCAAAATCTGGCATATCAAGATTGTCATCATATGCCTCGACATCTTGGTTTTCCAGTGGGTGTTTCTGCTTTCCGGTGTTCCATTGGTAGCTTGACGCCTCTGCCCCGATGTTAGATTCAACATCCATGTGACACTGATCGGGTTTGGCATCTCGCTGCCCTGGGTATCTTCATCCATGACCTCCTCTTCACCATGTCTGGTCCAATGTGTATATCCATCCATGAATCCCCTGGAGACTAAGTGCATCTAGACATCTGCAACTTCATGTGACTCTGTATTGGCACAATCAGTACATGGACACAGGATGTAATCCGCATCACCAATTCTCCTCTTTGTACTTTCATCCAAATTCATGAACTCTGTCATGCCACTGATAAAATTTGCGGGTTTTCGGTTCTTCATCCATCGACATCGTTCCATCTGCATCACACGAATGGTAATTAAAAACAAAACAACAACATTAATACACGGATTAACTGCTGCCTAAAGATGCGTGCATAAATCACAAGGTTTTATTTTAATAATTACTAAGGACGCTCCATGTTGTTATCCAAACGTGCAATGACAAAAATTAATGGCCAGTCAATTTACATGCAGAGTACCAGTACAACACTACTCTTAGGAATTGAATACCTTAATTAAGCCACTCACGAAAATAATACCTTAATTAATTAGCCGCGCGGTGACCTCCACCCGATAGACAGGCAAGCGCGATGCGGCGGCACACCGAGACTGCAGGGTCAAGGAGCAAAGCTTAGTGTGGCTACCGCCTGAAGTTCGACCTCCACTATCCCGCCATCGACCGCGATGGATGTGCTCGAATCATGCCGCCGCCGACCCTGATGGTTGAGCTCCTCCTATCTCCCGCCATAGACCGAGGATTAACCTCCGATGACGCCGCCACTGCCCAGCGGCCGAGGATTGACCTCTTCTTCGGCAGCCGCTGCCTAGGCCGCCGCTGCCATCTCTATATGCAGAGCGGCTGTTTACACGGTATCTCACCGTAACTCAATTATATGGATTGGGTAGTACATCACGTACGGTTATGTAACGACAACCGTGTCTAACCTACATTGTCTTCTCACATGGTTTGGTGCGGAAATTGTATGTGATGTTGTAATACCTAACACAAACGACATGTATAAACAGTGTGCCGTATACAACATATAGTGCCATAAATAGTTCCCGACCGTTAGCTTATCTACATAGTTTCCCCATTTTCCCCCAAATCCCTACATAGCCTCCAAATTCCCTCGCATGGCATTGACATTGGGGGAATGCACACGAGTGGTGCTGATGGTTTCGGTGCGACCGCTGCTGCTCGTATCGCCACCACGACGGCGGTGGCCGCCGAGCACTTGCCTAAGGTCATCAGAAGGCAGGTGTACTACCGATCCGAATTGTCTTGTCAGGTTCCAATCTCTCCCGATCTTTTTAGCATGTCCAAAGTATAGCTCCTTGCTGAATTCGTTCTGAATGACCCCCCCCCCTAGGAAAGCGATCTGCCGCTGGATCGGAATCCGGAGCTTGACTCCAGACCCCGCAACACGAGTTCGGCTCCGAATTTTGTGCCACCCGAAGTACCAAAAGCTGACTTGTGTCCACGGGCACACTCTTGCTTGACGTGTATGCACAGAGGGATTCAAGATTGGCAGACGGTTTCACAGTTGCCCCTTAGAGGTTAGTGCTAATTAAGTTCATCATTTTACTTCAGTTAATGCCACCGCTCATCCAGAATACTATTTAAATTTGCAGGGATATGAGGCTTGTGCCTTTGTTGACTGGCTGGATGAAGAATGTCATGGCAGGGCTCGGAGTGTTATCACCAAGCTCGCAGAAGATAACGTAAAGCTGAAGAAGAAGAAACTGGCTGATCTGGAATGTACAATCAGTACGATGAAGCACGAAAGAATCAATCACAGGAAACAGATGAAAGCAAGAGACAAGAAGGAACTAGCATGTGTAGTTGTGGTTGTCGCATTAGCCATGTTCTATGCGCTGTTTGCAATGATGATTAGGGGTTTTGTTTGACAGTATTGCTAAAGCACATCTAGATGTGCTCTAAGTAATGCACATCTAGGTCCTATGCCATTGATGTTACGCGAAGATTCGTGCAGATATTTTTCTTTGTCTTTTTTCTTTTGCTTTCTAGTTTGATTATTACTAGCTTTATCAATAAGAGCTCAATGTATTGCTTGCCAACTGTCCTACTCCGTTCGTACCGGTACCGGTGCATACTCCCAAAACTCGTTCCTTGTTTTTGTCCTGAAAAAGGAAACCAACCAAATAGCCAATAGGAGTCCTGCACAACCCCGGGATTTTGGAGCGACTAGGTACAAAAAATTGCGATTGATTATGTCAGCGGTTAGATAATATGTCAACCCCCGCTTCAATCCCCTCTTCAATTGGTAGTTCCTCTTCTCTGCATACCCCTCTTAAGTGTCCACCATCTTCATCGTCCCTGAAAGGCCACGCTACACACTGGCACACACTGTGCAGCCATGTCGAGCGACAGTGAGGACAACAGTTCGGCCAGCAGTCTGGTGCCCGATGATAGGTCAACACAGAATCATCCCACTCGTCTTCCATGAGTCCAGCGTCGAGCCCAGACCTCGATTATATCCGCTTCATGGAAGGGACACCGCCTCTGGAGTCGTCAGACAACAACCAGACGGACGAGGATACGTCGAAGGACGAAGAAGAGTACGACGATGATGATGAGGAGGAATGGTCGAATGAGGAGGATGACGACGACGACAGCAACGACGATGACGACGGCGGAAAAGCCAACAGTCCGTGGCAAAAAGCATCCTCGCCAAGACAATGTCGTGGGGCCATCAAACAACAACAAGAAGAAGAAGAAGGACTAAATTAAGCAGACTGTATATATCTCTGTTTATCCTGTCAATCTCATCGCATACAGTTAGTAATATATATTCGACAAAGATCTTCTACATTATCGCCAACAGGTTGGTTTGTTGAACTATGTACCCTGACGAGCACATAATTCACAAAAAAGACCGTACGGGCTATCTATAATGATCGCACACAATTCTGATTACCGACCTGTTTGCCGGGTATCACATACATCTTGTTACGCCGAATCATTTGTGTTCACCACAATCATCGCAAACGGTTCATCGGAGCAAACTGTATGCCATATATCGCACACACCTTGAGTTGGCTGCCCGTTTCTGTTGTTCTGTCTCATCGCAAATAGTTCGTACAGATCAACCCTATGCCCCTCATCGCACACGCAATTAAAATCCAAACCGTGTTTGATGTATCATTCATCGCAAACATTTTGCATCTTTTTGATGGTTTTTTACATCACCGTTTGCGATTAATGCATCGCACACAGTTCCGTCAAAGGGTCTTTAATCATAGTGTCGCATTAGCAGCATCCTGCAGTAGTGACATATTCCTTTGACTATGAGATTATGCAACTCCCGGATACCGGAGGAATACCTTATGTGCTATTAAACGTCACAACGTAACTGGGTGATTATAAATATGCTCTACGAGTATCTCCGAAGGTGTTTGTTGGGTTGGCATAGATCGAGATTAGGATTTGTCAGTTCGAGTATCGGAGAGGTATCTCTGGGCCCTCTCGGTAATGCACATCATCATAAGCCTTGCAAGCAATGTGACTAATGAGTTAGTTGCGGGATGATGCATTACAGAACGAGTAAAGAGACTTGCTGGTAATGAGATTGAACTAGGTATGAAGATACCGACGATCGAATCTCGGTCAACACTTCAAAAAAAGACACATTCGTGACATTTTGGGCCGAACGAAATTTTTTTCTGTCATACATATGACACTTCTATGAAAATAATTGTGACAAACCCCGGTATCATCATAGATGTGGTGGGCTCCTACTTCTATGACAAAAAATCATGAAAAAATGGGCTTTTCGTCCTGGGCGGGCCGGAGACGCAGCTGCATGACATTCTTTGGGCCGTCCATGATAGAAAAAACCGTGGTAGAAGCGAGGGCGAGGAAAATTTTGGGGAGTTCCCGATTACAGTGGGAGATCAGGGGCCAAGTGATGTGCGTTTCTCTCATACATGTACGCGCGTGTGTGCGAGGCGTTGGCTCTAACTGACCCCGAGTGAGGCGTTGGGCTCTAACTGAACCCGAGCGATTGCACTGCAGGCTACGCGTTACTGAACCCGAGCGATCGATCGATGGCTGTTAACTGAACCCGATCGAGCGATTCTTTCGCTACTGCTGCTAACTAAAGTCGATCGATGCTGCCTCTGGATGAACAATGAGTGTTGGGGGGGGGGGGTTGGATGAACAGTTCCCGGTGGGGGTGGATGAACAGGACCCCGTGGTGTTGCCTCTGGATGAACAGGACCCCGATCGATCGAGCCGGTTGGGGCTGGATGAACAGGACCCCGTGGAGGGCTGGATGAACAGGACCACCCCGTGGAGGGCAGGATGAACAGTAGATGGTGGAGGGCAGGATGAACAGTAGCCCGTGGAGGAGTGGTTAAACAGGAGCCCGTGGAGAGGGCTGGTTGAACAGTAGCCGGTGGAGTAGCGCGCGGTGGAGGCTGGATGAACAGGAGCCCGTGGATGAACAGTCGCAGGTGGAGGCTGGAGGAGGTCGACGGTGGATGAATAGTAGCTCGTGGAGGCTGGAGGGGGTCGACGGTGGAGATGAATAATATCCCGTGGAGTCTTGTTTTGCAGTACGCCACACCCCTCCCGATGAACATGACCCCCGTTTCAACCGTAGTGCTACAACACAAGTCCGTTTCCTCCGTTTTGCGGTAGGCCACACCCCTTCCGATCAACAGGACCCCCATTTCGACCGTAGGAGGTCCGTTTCCTCCGTTTTGTGGTACACCACACCCCTCCCGATGAACAGGATCCCGTTTCGAACGTGGCCGGTCGAACACAAGGCCGTTTCCTCCGTTCTGCGGTACGCCAGGCCTCGTTTCCATTGCCTGTTCCGTCCAAGCCCTCCCGATGAACACGATGCATTCCGTTGCCTCCTCATGAACACGACGCATTCCGTTGCCTCCCCATGAACACGACGACGACGCTATTTCTCCGTTCTGACCCAGCCATGTACACGAGCCCTGGCCGTACGTATGCGCAAGTAGGCGTTCGAGACCCCGCCCGTATGTACACATACGTGGCCGTATTTTCTTTCTTGCACCCTGGCCGCCTCTACTACAGCACGTGCGCGCCTCTACATCGACCAGTATATATGTACGTACACATTCGCGACCAGAATGACAACGCTACATACGCTTTGACCAGGTGGGTCCTGACTGTCAGGCACTTCCTTGCGTGCGAAGATGTAGCTGGTGGGTCCCAGCAGTCAGGGGGGCGAAATACGGTGGCCCGTTCGGTGGGTCCCGCTGTCAGGTGGAGGAATAATTATTTTGCACGTAATAAGGAGGCACTTCCTTGCTGCGGCCGTGGACCCAACTGTCAGCCTCTCCACGTACAGTCCATGTCCGGTGGAAGCCGTTCCTTGACCACGTAGACCACACCGCGCCGAGAGCACCAGGGCGGTGGACGACGGCGAGGCCTAGGAAGGGGACGACGTGGAGCCGGGGAAGACTCGGCAGTGGATGCCCACGCGTAGAGGAGCACGAGGGTTCACTGGTTCGCTGCGGTGTGAGGCTGCCGTCACCGCAGAATAACAGGGGGTGTGGGTGAGTAGAGGGATGGCCTAGCCAGCGGTGGGAGTAGTAGGGGGCGGTGAGGCCTCCGCCGCATCGCAGCCGGCCACGGGAGGTAGGAGCATGAGGCACGACCGGCGCTGGTTTGGGCGGCTGGAGCAAGAAGACCAGAGGTTGAAGAAGCACTACGGCCGTTGGATGGACATTGAAAGGATCGAGAAGAGGTGTCTAGAGGGGGGGGTGATTAGACACTAAGTGCTAAAAGTTGCAGTTTTTAACTTCTTTAAGTTGAAGTGGAGTTTTGGCACAAGTTTAACAAACACAATACATATCAAGCAAGCATGCAAAGAGTATATGAGCAGCGTAGAGTAAAGCATGCAACTTGCAAGAATATAAGGGGAAGGGTTTGGAGAATTCAAATGCAATTGGAGACACAGATGTTTTTGTTGTGGTTCCGATAGGTGGTGCTATCGTACATCCATGTTGATGGAGACTTCAACCCACGAAGGGTAACAGTTGCGCGAGTCCACGGAGGGCTCCACCCACGAAGGGTCCACGAAGAAGCAACCTTGTCTATCCCATCATGGCCGTCGCCCACGAAGGGCTTGCCTCACTAGCGATAGATCTTCACGAAGTAGGCGATCTCCTTGCCCATACAAACTCCTTGGTTCAACTCCACAATCTTTGTCGGAGGCTCCCAAGTGACACCTAGCCAATCTAGGAGACACCACTCTCCAAGAAGTAACAAATGGTGTGTTGATGATGAACTCCTTGCTCTTGCGCTTCAAATGATAGTCTCTCCAACACTCAACTCTCTCTCACAGGATATGGATTTGGTGGAAAGAAGATTTGAGTGGAAAGCAACTTGGGGAAGGCTAGAGATCAAGATTCATATGGTGGTAATGGAATATCTTGGCCTCAACACATGAGTAGGTGGTTCTTTCTCAGAAAATGTGTATTGGAAGTGTAGATATGTTCTGATGGCTCTCTCGCCGAATGAAAAGTGGGTGGAGGGGTATATATAGCCTCCACACAAAATCTAACCGTTACACACAATTTACCAATCTCGGTGAGACCGAACTGAAAAACTCGATCGGACCGATTTAGCAAACCTAGTGACCGTTAGGGTTTTCGGTGGGACCGACTAGATCAACTCGGTGGGACCGATGTGCTAGGGTTAGGGTAAAACCAAAACTCGGTTTGACCGATTACTCAAATTCGGTGGGACCGATTTGGGTAATAAGCAAAACAGAGAGTTGGCCAAGCAAACTCGGTGGGGCCGATTGCATATCTCGGTGGGACCGAAAATATTGCAACAGGTAACAGAGAGTTTGCAAGCCCATCTCGGTGAGACCGAGATCCCATCAGTGAGACCGAACTGATTATGGTTTATGGCAGTGGCTATGTCAACTGAACTCGGTGGCTCCGGATAGAAAGAACCGGTGGGGCCGAGTTGACTTTTGGTTTAGGACATATTTGGAAGTGAGAAAGTGGTTGAGGACTTTGGAGCATATCACTAAGCACTTTGAGCAAGCACGCCATTAAGCAACACCTCATCCCTTCTTAATAGTATTGGCTTTCCTATAGACTCAATGTGCTCTTGGATCACTAAAATAGAAAATGTAGAGTCTTGATCTTGAAGCTTGAGCCAATCCTTTGTCCTTAGCATTTTGAAGGGGTTCCACATCCTCTAGTCCATGCCACTTCATTGTTGAACTTATCTGAAACATACTAGGTAAAAGTGTTAGTCCAACAAGAGATATGTTGTCATTAATTACCAAAACCACCTAGGGAGCACTTGTGCTTTTAATCTCCCCCTTTTTGGTAATTGATGGCAACATACATCAAAGCTTTAGATAAATATATAGAGAATAGCAAGTAAAGCTTTGGAAAGACATGTAACAAGCATAGGCTCCCCTACATGTATGCAATCATCTGAATATGAAATATAGGAGCATGTGAGAGCATAACCATGATAGAGTAGCAATGTGTTACATGTATCTTGGCTATATGCATCAGGGCAAAAGATATGAATATGGGAAATGTACCTTCATGCCCACGAGTCCTTCTCGCAAACAGTATGTACATCAGCAAGAATTTCTCATACACATGACTATGATGCATATACTTACCTTGTGGTCTTGAGTTGGCTAGGATGGGATGAGCCTATGTAAACAAGGTTAGATAACACAGATGCATCCACTAGCTACAGGAAACAAAAGAAACCACAAGAATACCAAGACTGGGATGACATGTAGAGTGAGTACAGAGTACCACAATAGATATTGACATGTCCCCAAAGAGAAAGATATGCAATGAATTTAATGAATTTCTTTCCCTTCGATGTCTTGATCCCCCTGAAACTGGCATGGGATGCTGGGAGAAGATAGGGAACAGAAAAACAGAGCTCAAAGAAACAAATGAATAGAGCTAATGCAAATAAGCACATATGAACATGTCTTTCCCCCAAGAATACATGTGGCATCTCTCCTCTTGAACATCAAGCATCTGGGATCCTTGAAGATTATTCTTTCCTGGAGTATTCCCTCCCCTAGAGATCTCTCCCCCTAGAGATATGATTAAGCTTTGATGTGATCTCTCTCTCCCCCTTTGACATCAATTTCCAAGAAGGGTCTTCTGGAATTTGTTGTGAATAGGTTCGGTCCTTGAATCACAGTACAAATCATTAAGGTAAATGTGATGCTTGCAGAGGACAAGATTCATTGAGTGGAGCTAGACCAAGAATAAAGCAGGAATAAGTGGCAGAATGTTTTTCCTGTAGTGAAATCGGTGTCACCGAGTTGGATGCTTCGGCCCTGAAAATCTTTGGCTAGACCGGAATCATGAAACCGGTGGAACCGAGTTCATCACAGAGAAAAACACTTGTCACCTCAGCTCACTAGACAAATAATATCTCTCAAAGATTTGCAATGAATTGGATGCAGAAAATGCAGAACAAAGAACAAAGAAAACAAACTAAAAGGTCTAGATGAAGTTTGAAAGGGGAAACAAATATGCATGAGACAACTGCAAGAACACAGAAAATAACACAACAGAATTTCATCTAGAGTTGGGCGGTGACAAAGTCACCTATGTTAGAGTACATTGACTTAGGAGTCAAGTGAGATCACTTGATCATAGGTCGTACTCATCGTTTAAGCTCAAAATGGGGTTACCATTTTTCGTTTAAGTATCTTGATGTATTCACATCTTGTCGAGTTGCTTTGACTCATGACTTGGAGTAAAGCTACTCTAAGATAGAATAACATACCTTGGGTGGCGGTGTTGATCTTGATCATGTAGTTGAACTTGTGTGGGTTGCTCAAGGTTGATGTAGCCCATCAAGAGTTGGGAGCACCCTTTGGATTTTGAGTTCATCTACCTACATGGGTTAGTTTTCGCAAGGAAGAGCACTTGTGTATCCAACATGACAATCATGAAACTCAACATAGAATTTGTCAAAGGATATGTTTGAAAGATTTCGTGCTTCCTTATCATCAACCACCATTGTGTAGAGACTTGGTGATGTAGAGATTGCTCAAGATGTGAGTGAGTTGCAATCTCATAGAATTAGATTCGTCCAAGTACCTACAATGGTTAGATAACATGCAAGATGCAAATTTTCAAGGCATAAGATAATCATTAAAATATCAAGTGATTAGTCGTGAGATCAAGTCTTGCATGTATCCAATGGAGTTCCTACTCCAAGTTTGAAGCATCAATGATGTTCAATTCACCTCTTAACCTACAAAACACTTTCTCATCAAGTGGTTTAGTGAATATATCCGCTAATTGCTTATCGGTGCGAACATGCTTAAGGTTTATGTCACCCTTAGCAACGTGATCTCGAATGAAATGATGACGAACTTCAATATGCTTAGTTCGAGAGTGTTGCACGGGATTGTGAGCAATCTTGATAGCACTTTAATTTTCACAAAGTAATGGAACATGTTTCACATATATCCCATAATCTTTAAGAGTCTGGGTCATCCAGAGTAATTGAGCACAACATGAACCAGCGGCAATGTATTCCGCTTCAGCGGTGGATAAGGATACCGAGTTTTGTTTCTTGGAAGACCAAGACACAAGAGATCTACCAAGGAATTGACAAGTACCCGAAGTGGACTTCCTATCAACCTTGTCACCGGCATAGTCCGAGTCGGAGTAGCCAACAAGATCAAAGGAAGCTCTCTTTGGATACCAAATGCCAAAATTTGGTGTATGTATTAAGTATCTCACTATCCTCTTCACGGCCTTAAGATGACATTCCTTAGGAGCAGCTTGATATCGTGCACACATGCACACACTTAACATGATATCGGGACGTGAAGCACATAGATATAATAATGAACCAATCATAGAGCGGTAAACTTTTTGATCAACCGGTTCACCATCTTTGGTCAAATCAAGATGTCCACTAGTAGGCATGGGTGTAGTCATACCTTTGCATTCTTGCATATTGAACTTCTTGAATAAGTCCTTGGTGTACTTCGTTTGAGAGACAAAGGTGCCTTCCTTAGTTTGCTTGATTTGCAAACCAAGAAAGAATTTGAGTTCACTCATCATAGACATCTCAAACTTCTCCGACATTAGCTTCCCAAACTTTTCACTAAAATGAGGGTTAGTTGATCCAAATATAATATCATCAACATAATTTGTCATACAAATAGTTCTCCATTAACCCTTTTAGTAAAAGAGTAGAATCTATTTTTCCAATTTCAAAGCCTTTTTCAATAAGGAACTTGGTCAAGCATTTATACCATGCTCTAGGAGCTTGTCTAAGACCATAAAGGGCTTTGTGAAGTTTGTAGACATGATTAGGTTTCTTGGGATTGACAAAGCTGGGAGGTTGCTTAACATAAACTTCCTCCTCAATTTCACCATTTAGAAAAGCACTTTTAATGTCCATTTGGTACAAAGTGAAATCATGGTGATTAGCATAAGCAAGTAAGATGCGAATGGACGCAAGTCTAGCAACAGGAGCATATGTCTCACCATAGTCCATACCTTCGACTTGTGTGTAGCCTTGGGTGACGAGACGTGCTTTGTTGCGAACCACTTGTCCATCTTCATCTTGCTTGTTGCGAAATACCCATTTGGTACCGATGATGTTGTGGTTGTTGTCGGGCTTCTCGACCAACGTCCACACTTGATTTCTCTCAAAGTTGTGTAGCTCTTCATGCATAGCGTTTATCCAATTCGGGTCTTCCAATGCTTCTTCAACCTTCATAGGTTCAATGCGAGAGATGAATGAATAGTGTTCACAGAAGTTAGCTAAACGAGTTTTTGAGCGAGTCATTCTCCCGGTTTGGATATCATTGTAGATTTGCTCCACGGGATGATCTTTAGCAATTCTGGCTTGAACTCGTGAAAGCTTTTACTTGGGTCTTTGTTGAACATCTTCTTCATCTTGTTCTTCTTCTTGGCTTCTTCATTGTTAGCATTGTCGTTCTCTTGTCGTGGTGGAGAAGGAGGTTGTTGACGTTCGTCTTGGTGCACTTCCTCGTTTTGTTCATCTTGGTGTGTCCCACTCGTGGATGCTTCCATATCAACTCTTGGTTCACCTTGTCGTGAGGTAGAAGCTTCCACTTGGACGGACGAGGTACTCTCCTTTATCTCCATTGGACGAATCTTGCCAATAGACAAGTCTTGGATTGCTTCCGAGGGTCCTTTGTCTCCTACATCAATTGGTAATTGCTCTACTTGAGAGCCGTTAGATTCATCAAACTTCACATCTACCATTTCTTCAACCTTTCGGGTGAAATTGTTGTAGACACGGTATGTGTGAGAGTTTGAGCCATAACCAAGTTGGAAACCTTCATGAGACTTAGGAGCAAATTTAGAACGACAATGCTTATCAAGAATGTAGCACTTTGAGCCGAATACTCGAAAGTATCCAACTTGGGGTTTGTTACCGGTGAGGAGCTCGTATGCCGTCTTGCCGAGTAGCTTGTGATGATACAAGCGATTTGTTGCATGACAAGCTGTCTCTACCGCTTCCGCCCAAAAGTGTTTTGGCGTCTTGTACTCATCAAACATCGTTCTTGCCATCTCGATAAGAGTCCGATTCTTCCTCTCAACAACTCCATTTTGTTGAGGTGTGTACGTAGCCGAGAACTCATGTGCGATCCCTTCTTCGTCAAGAAAGGTGTCCACATTTGCATTCTTGAACTCCGTTCCATTGTCGCTCTGAACCTTCTTGATCTTCACGTCAAATTGATTTTGGGCCTTCCTAGCAAAGTTTTTGAAGATCTTTTGGACTAGCGATTTGTCATCAAGAAATAACACCCACGTAAATCTTGAAAAGTCATCAACTATGACAAGACCAAATGAGTTACCACCGAGACTCTTGTAGGCATTTGGACCAAAAAGATCCATCTGAAGTAGCTCGAGTGGTCTTCTTGTGGTCATGATGTTCTTAGCACGATGACTTCCTCCAACTTGTTTCCTTGCTTGACAAGAACTACAAAGTCTATCCTTGTCAAATATGACATCATTAATGCCAAGGATATGATTTCCTTTAATGAGTTTGTCAAGGTTTCGCATGCCCACATGGCCTAGCCTTCTATGCCACAACCAGCCTTTATAAGATTTAGCAATTAAGCAAGTTTTAGGTTGAGCCTTTTTAGTGAAATCAACAATGTAAAGATCTCCTCTACGTATACCGGTAAAAACCATTTTATGATTATCTCTACGAAACACTTGGCAGTCTACTTCAGTAAATAGGACATTGAAACCGAAATCAGCAAGTCTAGATACTGAAAGTAAGTTGTAGCCAAGAGATTCAACGAGCATGACATTTTGTATGGAGCTATCATGTGAGATGGCCACCTTACCAAGGACAACCACCTTATCCTTTGAATTATCACCAAAAGTGACATACTTTCGAGGGCCGTCATTTCCAGCAAGCTCACGGAACATGTCTTTATCTCCGGTCATATGATCAGTACATCCATGTAACGCCCCGAGACCGACGTGCCAGGTGTCGTCCAGTTATTCGCTGGTGTTGCCTTGTCATTGCTTGCATGTCATGCATTGCATATCATGTCTTCATGTGCATTTCATTTGCATACATGTTCGTCTCATGCATCCGAGCATTTTCCCCGTTGTCCGTTTTGCATTCCGGCGCTTCGTTCTCCTCCGGTGGTCATTTCTACTTTTCTTTCATGTGTGGGGATTAAACATTTCCGGATTGGACCGAGACTTGCCAAGCGGCCTTGGTTTACTACCGGTAGACCGCCTGTCAAGTTTCGTACCATTTGGACTTCGTTTGATACTCCAACGGTTAACCGAGGGACCGAAAAGGCCTCGTGTGTGTTTCAGCCCAACACCCTTCCATTTTGGCCCAAAACCCACCTAACTCTGCTCCATCATCTCGGTCGTTCGATCACGATCGCGTGGCCGAAAACCGCACCTCATTTGGACTCTCCTAGCTCCCTCTACCTATAAAAGAGCACCCCCTCTCCGAAATTCGCGGTTCATTCTTCCCCTAACCCTAAAAGTTCTCAGATCCGCGCCGCCGGACATTTCTTCCCCGCCGACGGACATGTCCGCGCCGCCCGCCGTGACCAACCACGGCGTGCCACGTCAACGCCGCTGCCTCTCTCCACCGTGCGGGCCCGCGGCGCCCAGAGCCGGCCCGCCCGGGCCAGAACCCCCCGCCGCCCGAGCGCTCGTTCCTCCGCGCGCCTGCCACCGACCGCCACCGCCACTGCCATCGCCGGCAGCCGCCGTCGCTCGCCGCGGCGCGCCCCGGCACCCGAATGCCTCCCCGCCACCATCCCGGACTCCTCCGGCCTCGATCCGAGCCCGAGGAGGACCGCCACCGCCGCCTGCTTTCAGATCCGGCGCCGCCCGCCGCGGTTCCGGCCATCCCCGTCGCCGGAGTCTCCCAGCGCCACCGCCGCCCTGCCTCGATCCCGATCGGATCGGGAGAGACGACCGGGTCGCTCCGTGCCCGCATGGGCCCCGCCTTCGGCCCAGCTCCATCCGGCCTCGTTCGTCCTGCCTCCTCCTCCTTCGTGGGCCGGCCCAGCTTCCCGGCCAGTGCAGCGCCAAGCCCAGCTCCAGATCCGCGGCCTGCCTCTCTCCTCCACCGGCCTGCCTTCTCCTCTCCACGTCCGAGCCGAAGCCCACTGGGTGAGGCCACACACTCCCCTGCGCCTCCTTTTTTTTTCCTGCTGTTGGGCTTGCCCAGATTCAGCCCGCATCGTTTTTTTTCAGTTCTGGGCGATTTTATCAAATTTCCAAGAGCCTGTCAGTTTTGCAGAAAAGTCCCTGTTCTTCATGCATTTAATAACTCACTAACCGTGCATCGGATTAAAATGTTTTATATATGAACCTTGCTCAGAATTTTGTGTAGATTAATAATATCCAACTTTCATCTATGTTTGAAATGTCTAAAATGATGTTTGTTTAATTTTGCTCCTATGTCATGCTAAAATGATTTAATTCATAACTAATTAACCGTAGCTCCAAATTTAATAAACTTTATATGTAAATGAGGTAGAATTTTGCCTAGTTTAACATGGTGACCTTCATTTGCATGTTAAACAACTCTAAAATTGTGTTTAGGGAAGAACAGTTCCAAATCTAAAATATGCTATGGGGATTTACCGGAATTGTTGTTCGTTGCTTCCGGCCTCATTTAAACTTGACTAGATAGGTAGTTTTACTTTGCTTCACCCTCTTGCCATGTTTAACAACATTTAATATTGTTGGGTACATAAACGAGATCGAACTAAATAATTGATGTGGTGCTCCGTCAATATGCAACTCGTTGCATATTGAGCTCCACTTAATTTGTAGGATTGTTTGTGCATTTTGCCATGCCATGTATCATTAAACCGGACATGCATCATACTTGATTGTGCATCATGCCATGTTCATGTCGTGGTTGTTTACTATGTTGTGTGTTTCTTTTCCGGTGTTGCTTCTTCGGGTTGGTTCCGATAACGTCGCGTTTGTGAGGAACCGTTCATCTACGTCCGTTTGTCTTCTTCATGGAATCGTTCTTCTTCCTTGCGGGATTTCAGGCAAGATGATCATACCCTCGAAATCACTACTATCTTTGCTATGCTAGTTTGCTCGCTCTTTTGCTATGCCATTGCTACGATGCCTACCACTTGCTTGCAAGCCTCCCAAATTGCCATGTCAAACCTCTAGCCCACCATTGTCCTAGCAAACCGGTGATTGGCTACGTTACCGCTTTGCTCAGCCCCTCTTATAGCGTTGCTAGTTGCAGGTGAAGATCGGAGGCCGTTCCTTGTTGGAACATCTTTTATTTACTTGTTGGGATATCATTATATTGCTATGTTATCTTAATGCATCTATATACTTGGTAAAGGGTGGAAGGCTCGGCCTTATGCCTGGTGTTTTGTTCCACTCTTGCCGCCCTAGTTTCCGTCATATCGGTGTTATGTTCCCGGATTTTGCGTCCCTTACGCCGTTGGGCTATTATGGGAACCCCTTGACAGTTCGCCTGAAGTAAAGCTCTTCCAGCAATGCCCAACATTGGTTTGACCATTCGCCACCTAGCCTTTTCTTTCCCTTGGGTCGGCCAACCCAAGGGTCATCATTATTTTACCCCCCTCCCCCGGGCCAGTGCTCCTCTGAGTGTTGGTCCAAACTAGAGTCCTGTGCAGCGCCCCATCAGGGAAACTCGAGGTTTGGTTTTAGTTGTATGGAGCGCTCATCTGAGTGTGCCCTGAGAAAGAGATATGTGCAGCTCCTATCGGGATTTGTCGGCACATTCGGGCGATGTTGCTGGTTTAGTTTTACCCTGTCGAAATGTCTTGTTGTACCGGGATACCGAGTCTGATCGGAGGGTCTCGGGTGGAGGTCTATTCCTTCGTTGACCGTGAGAGCTTGTGATGGGCTAAGTTGGGACACCCTGCAGGGATTTGAACTTTCGAAAGCCCTGCCCGCGGTTATGGGCAGATGGGAATTTGTTAACGTCCGGTTGTAGAAAACCTGAAGTTGACCTTAATTAAAATGAATCAACCGCGTGTGTAACCGCGATGGTCTCTTTCCGGCGGGGTCCGGGAAGTGAACACGGTTGTTGGAGTTATGCTTGACGTAGGTTGTTATAGGATCACTTCTTGATCAAACTTTTATCGATCGTGCTTCGCCTTCTCTTCACGCTCTCATCTGCATATGTTAGCCACCATATATGCTAGTCGCTTGCTGCAGCTCCACCTCATACTTTTACCTCACCCATAAGCTTAAATAGTCTTGATCGCGAGGGTGCGAGATTGTTGAGTCCCCGTGGCTCACAGATACTTCCAAAACCAGCTCGCAGGTGCCGATGAGTCCGTGCAGATGACGCAACCAAGCTCAGGAGGAGCTCAATGAAGATCTTGTCCTTTGTGTTGTTCCGTTTCCAGTTGATCAGTAGTGGAGCCCAGTTGGGGTCGATCGGGGACCTTTTGTCGCATTTGGGGTTCTTCTTTTATTTTGGATCCGTAGTCGGGCCTTGATTGTATCTGATTGATGTAATGATTTATTCATGTAATTGGGTGAAGTGGCGATTGTAAGCCAACTATGTATCTCTTTCCCTTATTATATTACATGGGTTGTGTGAAGATTACCTCACTTGCGACATATGCCTTCAATGTGATTATGCCTCTAAGTCGTGTCTCGACACATGAGAGATATAGTCGCATCGAGGGTGTTACAAGTTGGTATCAGAGCCTTCCTCGACCTTAGGAGCCCCATTGCTTGATCGTTATTAGCGGCCGAGTTGTGTCTAGAAAAAAATGTTTTGAGTCATTTAGGAATTATATATCGGAGAGTTTAGAAATTCTTTTTTTACTTCCCAGTCTCCTCATCGCTCTGGTAAGGCATCCTGACGTAGAGTTTTGACTCTTCTCTTCTCAAATTTCACTAAAAAAAAATTTAGGATCACGCGGGTATCTTGGAATCGTTCCGATGGTTTTGTGACGAGAACATTGTCTTGGTGCCTCCTGTCAGGGGTTTTGTGGAAGTGTCCCGGGGAGTTGAGCTATGAGGTGTTGTCATCATAATTTTATCGTTGCAGTTCTGGAATACCTGAGTCTAGTACGCCGACATCGAAAATCTCTTTTATGCAGTTCGTTGGTGAGATAACCTCGACGCCACCCAGTACTGGGGCGGGAGTTCGGGAGTATCGCCATAACTTGTATAACGGATGCTTTTCGAAGGTTGAGGTAGATGATTTCCGAAGGTTTCTTGGTTATGTGTTGAAGGATGGATACAGCTGGATGTAGGATTTGCTAGTTTGGGTGAGATATTATGCTTACCCTGTATCCCCAACACCTGATTGCATAACCGGAAAATTTTGGGAGTTTCATAAGTGGGAATTCAAGTAGCTCTTAGGATATCTTTCCGACAGATGTATGATATGAAATTGGGGTTCGACGTCTAGTGGTCAGCCTATTCACGGTCGGTTTTACAGTGGTCTTGTGGTGTCTTAAAGAGTCCTTGGCTATGCCGACTCGGGGACGCTTCGTATGTCATGTGCACTGCCTTGTACATGATGGTGTTGTACGATCGAGCCCGTGTAGGCCCCACCACGAAAACTTCGGACGAAATCTCTATCATATGTTTGTTCCGGCTTATTCTGCAAGCCAATCCCTTTGTTTTTGTTTTGAGTTGTGGTATTCGAGTTGCTTCGAAGTCAAATGTTGATTCCATACCTTCCCCTAATGGTGTTCTCATACTCCGATGTGAATACTAATCCTTCTCGGTCATCGAGCTTGTCATCTAAATTTATTTTCAACGGCGTGTTTCTCTTCAAGTGGATCCGATCACTTCAACATTCACAAGATCAATTATCATTTCTTCTCAACGGTGCTTGTTTCATCCGTTCCAAGTGGTCTTTGTTTTTCCCACCCACCCACCCTTCTTCTTCAAGGACTCAGATTTCTTATTCAAGTATCCTTTTATTGATGGGAAGCTTCTCCATTCCTTTTCCATCAATATTCTTATCCGGTGATTCTCATGAAGATCGTAACGGAGCTTCAAGTTATCATTCTTTGTTCTTTTATATTCTCCGGTGGATTCAAGTCAAGCCTTTGGTGTTGATCATATCCTTTCCTCGTTTCAGAAGCTTTATCATACCATTGCTCATCATATTCATTCATTTCTTGCTATTCATTTATTCTGGAGTGCTCAAGATATTTCGAAGATTTGTGTTTTCACTCTGCATCCGTTCAAGCTATTTCGAGGTCCTATCTTACTCAAGCCATTTAATTCAACCGGAGTAATCCTCTCTTTTAAATCATTTCAACGGTGTAACTTTTGAGTGGGCCCTAACCCACAGGTCTTTTCCCAGGGTCTTACCTGACTCTTCTAATCTCCCCGGAGCTATCATCAAATTCTTTTGAAGTTTGACGTAAGAATGAATTATCATCAGTCAAATGTATTTCTCCAAGATCTTTCAAATTCTTTTCATAGTTGGCTCAACCTCTTCGTTTTTTATTCTTCCGGAGGTCTAAATTATCCATGGTGGTGTTTTGTCGTCGTCATTCTCAACATTTGAAGACCGAAGAAGAGTTTCTTTTTAATCTTGCTCTATTCTCTTCAAGATTCATGGTGCTAGCTTGTTGCCATCCTCTCATAATTGTTTTCGATTGTGAGAATCTTTTTCACCCATCAGGAGATATTCAAGAGTCTTCTCAGTGTGTTATCCGGAGTCCATCAATTCAGGTTTATTCATTCTCAGCTGTCAGTTATCATTCTCCTATCTTGCCGGTGCATCAATCGAATATCCTCTAATCAGTTCTTGATCTCTTCGTTCTCATGCATCTAGTTTGTCTCTAGCACCTTCGTTCATTTGCTAATTCTTACCGGTGATGCACCCCTACTTCGAGCATTTTCAATTCTTACGGTGGTTCTTTCAAGATCTCTCTTCCTTGTTCATCATATCAATTCATTTGTTGTTCCAATCCTACCGGTGGTTCCTTGAAGACATTCTCAAGATTATGTTATATCTCTCTTAATCCTTGATACGAGTATAAGTAGTGTGCCAAATCCGTTGGTTGTCATCAATTTAATTGATGAAGGACGAGCATAATGTAATTCTTATTCTTGTTTCATCTGGATGAGTAATTTCTTTTTTCCGGAGTGGTTCATCATGTCATATTCTCAGTTTGAGATGCCTTATCTTTTCTTTCCCAGAGTTCCAAGATCTAATTATCACAGAGATCCATCTAAATCATTACAAGGTTTCACCTTGTGTTTTTCAACTTCTCTTTCTTCTCGTTATCCTTTCGTTACCGGAGTTCTTCTTGGAGGTTCTACATGTTGGTTCATGAAGGATTTAAATTCCTTCTCGAAGTGTTCATCAAGATTCTTTTCTAAGGAGCTCAAGCATTCTTCATCTTGCTATTCGGAGTGCATTTCTGTCTATCTTATCATTCGAGGTGGTATTATGTCATTCTTGATAATTTGAGTTCATGTTTTCATGATTCACATGCTGTCAAGAATGAGACATTTTTAAATCCATCATTTTCTTCATTGGAATTATCTTGGGTTATATTTCATCTTAAGCCTTCCCTAAGGATTGTTGTTATTATGGTGCTTATAAATGATCCAAGTTTTCATTTATCCTCCTGGTGAAATAAGTTTCTCGCCTCCTAGCTCATATCAATCCAATCTTTTGTTTTCGTTAGTGGCAGAATTTTCACCTCATAAAGTTTGAGATGGTCTCCATAAACCCACTACAACCTTGTTCTTTTCTTGTTGTTAATCCAACAAATCCGTTCTAACATTTGTTGTAACCATGCTCTCTCAAGATCTTGTTTCCCTTCGTTCCGGATGCATTGTGATGTTGCTCTCCTCAACCCATCTTCTCGGATTGTCAGGACCATGTTTTGATCGTGCTTATCCTTTTAACCAGAGTGTTGTGTCCCCTTTTGCTCAAGCTCTTTCATTTTACCAAGTTTTTCATCTCTTTTAAACCGGAGTGCTGTCCGAGATCTTTCTTACCCCTTGTTTCAATTCATTCATAGTTACGGAGGCAGTGTATTGTGATTTCATCAAGTATCTTCTCATCTTATCAAGTTATTATTCAATTCCTCTCTTTTCTACCGGAGTGCTGCCCGAATTTGGTCTTCCTTGATCCCCTTCCTTAACCGGCGTGTTTTCAATATATATCTTGCCTTTCAACCTCAAGGTTTTTTTAGCAATGTTCTTTGTCCCTCTTTTCTAACGGAGTGTTTTCGACCTTGTTCACCTTCGTTGTTTTCTTTTCTCGGATGTGTTCAACCTCTCAAGGTTCTTTGGTCTCACTCGTTTGTCAAAGAAGCAACTTAGTTTTACCTCTTCTCTTTCTTTTCCGTTGTCCCTCCGGTGCCATTCTAGATCTCGGGACGAGATCCTCTCGTAGTGGTGGAGTGTTGTAACACCCCGAGACCGACGTGCCAGGTGTCGTCCAGTTATTCGCTGGTGTTGCCTTGTCATTGCTTGCGTGTCATGCATTGCATATCATGTCTTCATGTGCATTTCATTTGCATACGTGTTCGTCTCATGCATCCGAGCATTTTCCCCGTTGTCTGTTTTGCATTCCGGCGCTTCGTTCTCCTCCGGTGGTCATTTGTACTTTTCTTCCATGTGTGGGGATTAAACATTTACGGATTGGACCGAGACTTGCCAAGCGGCCTTGGTTTACTACAGGTAGACCGCCTGTCAAGTTTCGTACCATTTGGACTTCGTTTGATACTCCAACGGTTAACTGAGGGACCGAAAAGGCCTCGTGTGTGTTGCAGCCCAACACCCTTCCATTTTGGCCCAAAACCCACCTAACTATGCTCCATCATCTCGGTCGTTCGATCACGATCGTGTGGCCGAAAACCGCACCTCATTTGGACTCTCCTGGCTCCCTCTACCTATAAAAGAGCACCCCCTCTCCGAAATTCGCGGTTCATTCTTCCCCTAACCCTAAAAGTTCTCAGATCCGCGCCGCCGGACATTTCTTCCCCGCCGACGGACATGTCCGCGCCGCCCGCCGTGACCAACCACGGCGTGCCACGTCAACGCCGCTGCCTCTCTCCACTGCGCGGGCACGCGGCGCCCAGAGCCGGCCCGCCCGGGCCAGAACCCCCCCCCCCCCCGCCGCCCGAGCGCTCGTTCCTCCGCGCGCCTGCCACCGACCGCCACCGCCATCGCCGGCAGCCGCCGTCGCTCGCCGCGGCGCGCCGCGGCGCCCGAACGCCTCCCCGCTGTCGTCCCGGACTCCTCCGGCCTCGATCCGAGCCCGAGGAGGACCGCCACCGCCGCCTGCTTTCAGATCCGGCGCCACCCGCCGCGGTTCCGGCCATCCCCGTCGCCGGAGTCTCCCAGCGCCACCGCCGCCCTGCCTCGATCCCGATCGGATCGGGAGAGACGACCGGGTCGCTCCGCGCCCGCATGGGCCCCGCCTTCGGCCCAGCTCCAGCCGGCCTCGTTCGGCCTGCCTCCTCCTCCTTCGTGGGCCGGCCCAGCTTCCCGGCCAGCACAGTGCCAAGCCCAGCTCCAGATCCGCGGCCTGCCTCTCTCCTCCACCGGCCTGCCTTCTCCTCTCCACGTCCGGGCCGAAGCCCACTGGGTGAGGCCACACACTCCCCAGCGCCTCCTGTTTTTTTCCTGCTATTGGGCTTGCCCAGATTCGGCCCGCATCGTTTTTTTCCAGTTCTGGGTGATTTTATCTAATTCCCAGGAGCCTGTCAGTTTTGCAGAAAAGTCCCTGTTCTTCATGCATTTAATAACTCACTAACCGTGCATCAGATTAAAATGTTTTATATATGAAGCTTGCTCAGAATTTTGTGTAGATTAATAATATCCAACTTTCATCTATGTTTGAAATGTCTAAAATGATGTTTGTTTAATTTTGCTCCTATGCCATGCTAAAATGATTTAATTCATAACTAATTAACCGTAGCTCCAAATTTAATAAACTTTATATGTAAATGGGGTAGAATTTTGCCTAGTTTAACATGGTGACCTTTATTTGCATGTTAAACAACTCTAAAATTGTGTTTAGGGCAGAACAGTTCCAAATCTAAAATATGCTATGGGGATTTACCGGAATTGTTGTTCGTTGCTTTCGGCCTCATTTAAACTTGACTAGATAGGTTGTTTTACTTTGCTTCACCCTCTTGCCATGTTTAACAACATTTAATATTGTTGGTTACATAAATGAGATCGAACTAAATAATTGATGTGGTGCTCCGTCAATATGCAACTCGTTGCATATTGAGCTCCACTTAATTTGTAGGATTGTTTGTGCATTTTGCCATGCCATGTATCATTAAACCGGACATGCATCATACTTGATTGTGCATCATGCCATGTTCATGTCGTGGTTGTTTACTATGTTGTGTGTTTCTTTTCTGGTGTTGCTTCTTCGGGTTGGTTCCGATAACATCGCGTTTGTGAGGAACTGTTCTTCTACGTCCGTTTGTCTTCTTCATGGAATCGTTCTTCTTCCTTGCGGGATTTCAGGCAAGATGATCATACCCTCGAAATCACTACTATCTTTGCTATGCTAGTTTGCTCGCTCTTTTGCTATGCCATTGCTACGATGCCTACCACTTGCTTGCAGGCCTCCCAAATTGCCATGTCAAACCTCTAGCCCACCATTGTCCTAGCAAACCGTTGATTGCATATGTTACCGCTTTGCTCAGCCCCTCTTATAGCGGTGCTAGTTGCAGGTGATGATCGGAGGCCGTTCCTTGTTGGAACATCTTTTATTTACTTGTTGGGATATCATTATATTGCTATGTTATCTTAATGCATCTATATACTTGGTAAAGGGTGGAAGGCTCGGCCTTATGCCTGATGTTTTGGTCCACTCTTGCCGCCCTAGTTTCCGTCATATCGGTGTTATGTTCCCGGATTTTGCGTCCCTTACGCCGTTGGGCTATTATGGGAACCCCTTGACAGTTCGCCTTAAGTAAAGCTCTTCCAGCAATGCCCAACATCGGTTTTACCCCCCCCCCCCCGGGCCAGTGCTCCTCTGAGTGTTGGTCCAAACTAGAGTCCTGTGCAGCGCCCCCTCGGGGAAACTCGAGGTTTGGTTTTAGTTGTATGGAGCGCTCATCTGAGTGTGCCCTGAGAAAGAGATATGTGCAGCTCCTATCGGGATTTGTCGGCACATTCGGGCGGTGTTGCTGGTTTAGTTTTACCCTGTCGAAATGTCTTGTTGTACCGGGATACCGAGTCTGATCGGAGGGTCTTGGGTGGAGGTCTATTCCTTCGTTGATCATGAGAGCTTGTGATGGGCTAAGTTGGGACACCCTGCAAGGATTTGAACTTTCGAAAGCCGTGCCTGCGGTTATGGGCAGATGGGAATTTGTTAACGTCCGGTTGTAGAAAACCTGAAGTTGACCTTAATTAAAATGAATCAACCGCGTGTGTAACCGTGATGGTCTCTTTCCGGCGGGGTCCGGGAAGTGAACACAGTTGTTGGAGTTATGCTTGACGTAGGTTGTTATAGGATCACTTCTTGATCAAACTTTTATCGATCGCGCTTTGCCTTCTCTTCTCGCTCTCATCTGCGTATGTTAGCCACCATATATGCTAGTCGCTTGCTGCAGCTCCACCTCATACTTTTACCTTACCCATAAGCTTAAATAGTCTTGATCGCGAGGGTGCAAGATTGTTGAGTCCCCGTGGCTCACAGATACTTCCAAAACCAGCTCGCAGGTGCCGATGAGTCCGTGCAGATGACGCAACCAAGCTCAGGAGGAGCTCAATGAAGATCTTGTCCTTTGTGTTGTTCCGTTTCCAGTTGATCAGTAGTGGAGCCCAGTTGGGGTCGATCGGGGACCTTTTGTCGCATTTGGGGTTCTTCTTTTATTTTGGCTCCGTAGTCGGGCCTTGATTGTATCTGATTGATGTAATGATTTATTCATGTAATTGGGTGAAGTGGCGATTGTAAGCCAACTATGTATCTCTTTCCCTTATTATATTACATGGGTTGTGTGAAGATTACCTCACTTGCGACATATGCCTTCAATGCGATTATGCCTCTAAGTCGTGTCTCGACACGTGGGAGATATAGTCGCATCGAGGGTGTTACAATCCACTATCAAGGACCCATTCCTTTCCTCTAGCCATGTAGCCGCGAATATTTGCCATAAGACCAAAGTGTCTCATCGCATCATCGAGATCATAGTCACTATCATCATCATCCTCATCAGAGTATCCATGTTCAACATCATCTTGTGATTGATCAATTCCTAGAGAGGGTAATTCATTAGATAAATGATCATTTCCATAGTTATCTTTATGAATTCTAATAGCTCTGGAAATGATATTGCTAATGATTTCAACATCTCCTTTGGCACTCGTAAGATTAGTAAGCTCAAATAAGAAGTCACCAAATTTGGGATCATTGGAATTCATCTTAATCAAGGCAATGGATTTATGAAGGATTTCATCTAGATCTTTCAAGGAATAACTTGGAAAGAGTTCCTCAAGAAATTTCCATATGGTGTAGGCACACTTAAGAGTAGGCAAACATCCAATCAAGTTTCTAGGCAAGCCTCTAGTGATAAGATTAACAGTTCTAAGATTGTGAATCATGTCAATTGACTCATCAAGGGTAGGATGGAAAGGATCAACATGAGGTGCACAAGGGCTAGCAATATACTTGCTCAAATGATATTCATTGAAAATCTCAAGCATTTCATTTTTCCACTCATGCAAATATTCTCCATCAAGAATAGGCACTCTATGTCTAAGACTCCCCAAAGTAGACTCATCCATCTTCCTCCAATGGTGTTGAAACCAAGGCAATGGAGACCAAAGCTCTGATACCAATTGAAAGGATCGAGAAGAGGTGTCTAGAGGGGGTGATTAGACACTAAGTGCTAAAAGTTGCAGTTTATAACTTCTTTAAGTTGAAGTGGAGTTTTGGCACAAGTTTAACAAACACAATACATATCAAGCAAGCATGCAAAGAGTATATGAGCAGCGGAAAGTAAAGCATGCAACTTGCAAGAATATAAGGGGAAGGGTTTGGAGAATTCAAACACAATTGGAGACACGGATGTTTTTGTCGTGGTTCCGATAGGTGGTGCTATCGTACATCCACGTTGATGGAGACTTCAACCCACGAAGGGTAACGGTTGCGTGAGTCCACGGAGGGCTCCACCCACGAAGGGTCCACGAAGAAGCAACCTTGTCTATCCCATCATGGTCGTCGCCCACGAAGGACTTGCCTCACTAGCGGTAGATCTTCACGAAGTAGGCGATCTCCTTGCCCTTACAAACTCCTTGGTTCAACTCCACAATCTTTGTCGGAGGCTCCCAAGTGACACCTAGCCAATCTAGGAGACACCACTCTCCAAGAAGTAACAAATGGTGTGTTGATGATGAACTCCTTGCTCTTGTGCTTCAAATGATAGTCTCCCCAACACTCAACTCTCTCTCACAGGATATGGATTTGGTGGAAAGAAGATTTGAGTGGAAAGCAACTTGGAGAAGTCTAGAGATCAAGATTCATATGGTGGGAATGGAATATCTTGGCCTCAACACATGAGTAGGTGGTTCTTTCTCAGAAAATGTGTATTGGAAGTTTAGGTATGTTCTGATGGCTCTCTCGCCGAATGAAGAGTGGGTGGAGGGGTATATATAGCCTCAACACAAAATCTAACCGTTACACACAATTTACCAATCTCGGTGAGACCGAATTGAAAAACTCGGTCGGACCGATTTAGCAAACCTAGTGACCGTTAGGGTTTTTGGTGGGACCAACTAGATCAACTCGGTGGGACCGATGTGCTAGGGTTAGGGTAAAACCAAAACTCGGTTTGACCGATTACTCAAACTCGGTGGGACCAATTTGGGTAATAAGCAAAACAGAGAGTTGGCCAAGCAAACTCGATGGGGCCGATTGCATATCTCGGTGGGAACGAAAATATTGCAACAGGTAACAGAGAGTTTGCAAGCCCATCTCGGTGAGACCGACATCCCATCGGTGAGACCGAACTGATTAGGGTTTCTGGCAGTGGCTATGTCAACTGAACTCGGTGGCTCCGGATAGAAAGAATCGGTGGGGCCGAGTTCGACTTTTGGTTTAGGACATATTTGGAAGTGAGAAAGTGGTTGAGGACTTTGGAGCATATCACTAAGCACTTTGAGCAAGCACACCATTAAGCAACACCTCATCCCTTCTTAATAGTATTGGCTTTCCTATAGACTCAATGTGATCACTAAAATAGAAAATGTAGAGTCTTGATCTTGAAGCTTGAGCCAATCCTTTGTCCTTAGCATTTTGAAGGGGTTCCACATCCTCTAGTCCATGCCACTTCATTGTTGAACTTATCTGAAACATACTAGGTAAAAGTGTTAGTCCAACAAGAGATATGTTGTCATTAATTACCAAAACCACCTAGGGAGCACTTGTGCTTTCAGACATCGTACGGTCACTAGAGCTAGAATCGTGCATATTGACTAAGTTGACAAAGCCCTCCGTCCCCGTCAACTTAGTTGGCCCACAAGTCAGCCTACCACTATACTGGGTCCCAGCTAACAGGGGGAGTATTCATTTTTTGTGCATAATAAGGAGGCACTTCCTTGCGCGTGAAGATATAGCTGGTTGGTCCGAGCTATCAGCGGCGGTAACGTTTTTTCACGAAATACAGTGACCCTTTCGATGGGTCCCTGATGTCAAGTGGAGGAATCATTATTTTGCGTGTAATAAGGAGGCATTTCCTTGCGTGCGGCCGTGGACCCAGCTGTCGGCCTCTCCACGTAAAATCCACTTTAGATGCATGTCGGTCGTTGACCACGTTGACCAGGCCGTGCCGAGAGCACCAGGGCAGTGGACGACGGCGAGGCCTAGGAAGGGAACGACACGAAGGCAGGGAAGACTCGGCAGTTGTTTCCCACGCGAAGGGGAATACGACTGTACGAGGGTTTACTGGTTCGTCTGCCGTCGCCGGAGAATAACAACAGGTGTGGGTTAGTAGAGGGATGGCTAGGCCAGCGATGGGAGTATGGTGGGGCGGTGAGGCCTGCGCGGCAGCAGAGCCGGCCGCGGGGAGGAGGGAGCAGGCAGTCCCGCTGGCGCCTGTTTGAGCGGTTGGAGCAGGAAGAGCAGAGATTGAAGAAGCACGATGGCTGTTGGATGGCCATCCAACAGTCACTGCTTGTGCGTCAATCTTTTTTTAGGAAAGCCTCAAATCTGTGGAAAACAGCATACAACCCATCTGCCATTATTTCTAATAATTTACAACCCATTTGCTAATTATTAAGGGTTTTTTGGAGCCCATATTCTTTTTGTTAGCATTACAAGCCATATTGTGGCCACAGTTAAAAAATTATACGAAATTTTGCATATTTCGGTGCGGTCCGAACTGTTTTTAATCCCGAAATTTCGACTCACATTCAAACTGATTTAAAAAATAAATGTATATCAATATAAAATCCAACAAATTCTCCACGCATAAAAATTTATGTAATTTCAAATCTCGAAATGAACAAAAGATATTTGAAACTAATTGCCGGTTTGATGTGTTTTAAAAATGTACATCCCATTTCTCATTACTGATGGGCCATTTTCTCGGCCAGCCGAATGAAAGCTCTCCTCGTCTTGAAAGATTTGCAGCCCAACAGGCCTGCCAAAGCGACTTACTTGGCAATTCACAAAAAAACTGGGTTGTGGCCGTGGACCCAGCTACCAGCCTCTCCATGTACAGTACTCTTTCAATGGAATGTCATTGACCACGTTGACCACGCCGCGCCGAGAGCACCAAGGCGGTGGACGATGGCGAGGCCTAGGAAGGGGACGACGCGGAGCCAGGGAAGACGCGACAGTGGAAGCCCACACGGAGAGGAGTACGAGGGTTCACTGGTTCGGCTGCGGTGTGAGGCTGCCGTCGCCGCAGGGCCTGGCTAGCGGTGGGAGTAGTAGGGGGCGATGAGGCCTCATCGGCAGCACAACGAGCCACTGGAGGCAGGAGCAGGCGGTCTCCCGGGCGCTGGTTTGGGCGGCTGGTGCAAGAAGAGCAGCGATTGAAGAAGCAGCAGGACCGTTTGATTCAAATCCAACGGTTACTACTGCTAGAATCGTTTGTTGACTAAGTTGACAAGCCCTGCATACGCGTCAACTTAGTAGGCCCACAGGTCAGCCTCCCAACCGGTGCGCCCCAGATGTCAGTGGGAGGAATCATTTTTTTCGCGTAATAAGGAGGCAGTTGATTGCGTGCGGCCAGGCCAGCGGAGGGAGTAGGGTGGGCCGGGGAAGCCTGCGCGGCATCACAGCGGGCCACAAGAGGAGGGAGCAGGCAGTCCCGCCGGCGCTAGTTTAGGCGGCTGGAGCAGGAAGATCAGAGATTGAAGAAGCACGTCGGCCGTTGGATGGACATCCAATACTAACTGCTGCTAGAATCGTGTGTTCACTAACTAAGCCTTGCATAAACAAGTCAGCCTCGAAATCTGTGGCGTGTATGGCCCATTTGCTAATTTTTTATAATTTTTACTTATTTTCTAATTCATATGGAATTTATTGCAGCCCGTTTTCCATTTTTAGAATTGCTGGCCATTTTCTGGTCAGTACCAGGGTCAAAAAATTAACTAAATATGTGGGAAATTTTGAAAATTCACAAATTTTTGCTGGGGAACGAAATATTCTTAATCCAAAAATTAATAGCCATACTAAAACAAATTTAAAAATAAATTAGTACTATGTCATGTTAAATCCAATGAAATACGTATAAGATATCAGTGAAGAACAAAAACAAAAAAAGAAACTTAGATCCCATTTGCTATAATTTTTTTGGAATTTTCAACCCCTTTTGATATTACTTTTAACAGACATTGACCATACTCTTAAGCCAGGCCGGAATGCATCCCTCCTCGTCTTGAAAGATTTGCAGCCCAGTAATTCGGAGAAAACAAATAGGCCTAGCTTGGGTATTCTTCAAAAAGAAATACTGGGCTATCTATTTTCCCAAAGAACTGGTGCATGAGCATTTAGCTTTATTTATTTATTTATGTTTAGGGGACCATCAGCATGTACCTGGGCCGGATTCATGTGAGAGCCTCCCTTCCAGTTAATTATGGGCTTCTCTATTGGGCCTTCATCAGTGGGCTGCATGTTATCAACAAGTGGAAAATGTGTTCCGAGTTTCAAAAGAAAAGTGTTCCGTATGATAAATAGTATGCGCTACGTACGGTACGGGGCACTAAAGGATCGAACCATGCAAAAACTTCCAAAACATTGTGTTTGTCCTTCTAACAACACATTTATTCAACCAACAGACGAAATATACTACTGATTGTACATTGAAAACAGCAGCAGCAGCAACCAGGGCTGGGGGTGCAACAGAAGTAGTAAGCAGGCCAGAAGAGTGAAGACGCAGCTCTCTCTTTCAAACCAAACATCAGCCATCATTACAAAAGGGCTACCAAAAAAGAACAAGTGTCTGCATCAAACTAAATAAAGATCTTACTACACCAAGTGTACGCATCTAACTAACTGGCTCAGTTAGACGTTACTATTTATTAAGCTGTGGGGATTGGCTAATGACTTGAACCAGATGGGTGCCTGATGGGGGAAACTCCAGCCAGCAAGTCAAAGTCTGATACTTGCGACCCTCTCTCCTACTTTGGGCCGCAGAGCGTGGTGACACATATCAGGGTATGGTGCATGCAGAGACGCATGGTACGCTGTGTACACATAGTTTTGCCTGATGAACGAAACCGCGTTGCCTTCATGATCCTTGCCGTTGGTTATCTCCTGGTTAATCGGATAATTCAGTTCGACAAACAGAGAGCGTGTACCAAGGCTACTTACCAGCCTCCAGTCAAAAATTCCTGAAGGCCCAGAGAAGCTGGGATCCTGCTCAAAGGCCTTGCAGTGACTGTGATTGTATTCCGCGAAACAACACATCCGGTACGTGCGAACGATCATCAATCTTTCACCGTCGTCTGATTGAGCCAGGGACCACCTGCAACTGCCATGCCGCTTTTCTTTGAAAGGTTCTGGGATTAGGAAGGGTAGGGACACCAGGCGGCCTACAACAACATATCAAGTTGGAGTCAAATAGAAAAGGGCTCTTGGTTTAGTCAATCTTAAGAACAACATGTTATGAGCATGAATATTTTTTCAGCAAACGTTGACAGTAATATAAGCAAGCCATCATGATATCATAGGAAAGTAACATACTGCTGTAACAACCATTTGTAGCGGTGACTGGAGTAGGCCACCAATACGTCCAACCATAGAAGGAGTCGACAGCGTAAATGAAGCCCTTGTGTTCAATGGCATCAGAGAACCATGGAGGATGTATGATCCTGCGATGGACGTGCAGATTTATCCACTTACCGCAGTGACCTGTCAGATAGGCGAGACCGCGGTTGAAGAACGCAATTAGTCTGAAGTCTTTATAATTCGCAGATCTTGTGGGCACTTGGTAGATTACAACCTTGAGCAAATCAAACTTGGTATCATGTTGGCTACTGTAAGATTCCGAGTATTCTGGGCCGCGGTGCCAAAGTAGTGCAGTGTTAATCGAAGGAAGGGGGATCAATCGCCGGGTGTAGACCTCCATGAGCATCCAGCTGCTGCGACCATCGACGAGCACCATCCAAGACGTGTTCATGCCGACCCAGTACATACCATTAAGGTAGTTGAGGCTGACGGGGATCGGATCGCAGTCAAGGGGGTTGATGCTCACCACCCTACGATCGTTATGCTACGTGACACGCCGTTTCTGAAGATCAGGTGGCATCAGCAAGCAAGGAGCTGGCTTAAAAAGCTCTGGCCTAAGGGCTTTGAGTAAACGGTACAACCTCGACGAGCACGCAGCGAACGGCATGGTACTGAGATTGTCCACACGCGAAACAATGAGCTTGATTACCTCTGTTGGGAGCGAATTCCATCCACTCTTTCGGCGGACGCTGCTCGGTTCTTCCATTGTTAGTGCTTGGGTTTGGGACGAGGGGGGAGGCGCCTTAGCGGGGATGGAAGATTGGACGAGATTATGTGCGGATAAAGATGGAGAAGCGAATATGTGCTGCGGGAAGTGGACATGTGATGATGACTACAGCACGCCGCTTGACTTACGAGACACATACCAGCAGCGTAGGGTTATGTCGATGCCAGCCAACTTGCTTGAGTGATCACAGTACTGGTACTCCCTACAATGCTATGCCCTAACTTGCTTGAGTAGAGTAGTAGAGTAGGACTCTGCTCTACTACTAGCACCGGAGGAGTAGTATATTCTAATCTAAAATAGTTACAAACTTCAATGCCCGAGCGTGGAACGACTACGAACCGTGCTCAAAGACCGTGTCTACGTGGTGTTTGGACATGGGCGACAACCTCAACGCCAACCCGGCCCGCACTATACAGTTTCTCACCACCGTTCCAGATCATTGCGCCGCCAAGCAAGTCTTCTCCATCCCTCCTTTCGGTGTGCACTGGGAGAAGGGACAGCAGGCCTCCGGAACCCCGCCTCTCGTGATCCTGTACGAGAGAGGGGCGATCAGGTTTTTGGGGAGTGCACTCGCGCGACTGCTGGCAGCGACGACTTCACGAACGACGACTTCTTCCCCGACCTCGGCAACCTCATCCTCGACATGGGTGACAACATCAATGTGGGCAACCAGAGAGATACAGGGTGTAGGAAGCAGTTTGGGAATTTCCATGCCTTTCCAACCAGTGAGATACTCCGTACAAAGTACGATAGAGAAATAACCACAGAGAAGGAAGCTAAAAGTAAACAATCAAACGAGCATTTTTGCATTTGTTTTACATTGAATCATTTCACAAGCTTGACTAGTGCTGTTTTTCTACTTTTACAAAAACCGCATCGTAATGTTAAAACGTGCATTTGCATGTACATAAGTAATAGTAGTACTCCCTCTGTCTAGGTGTATAAGTCTTCCCTCCTTCTTGGTCACGGTGCACAACCGAAGATGACTTATTGACCTGGACGGAGGGAGTAGCACAGTCTGCAAGCATATATCGAGAGAGACGTGTAGTGTGATAGTATATAGTAAAATTTGTGCTATATGCACGTACTTGCAAAATGTGTATGAATACACAAGGTTTCCAAACTTTCCCTTTTACATACTTAACTAAGGACGCTAAAAATTCCTGAATGTTCGGGATTTATCATTTGTGTCCCAAAACTAATGAGATCGCCTTACGAAACAAAAATTATACTCCTCCTAAAAGCCACAACGCTTGCAGGAGTGCTTGCGGCGCACCACGAGTGCCCTGGTGCGTGGCCGTTTCCCAGCGCGCCGACACAACGCCTCTTCCTCAGCCTCGCAACTCGCGAGGTGCTGATTGGCGGCTTGCCGGCGTCCGAGCGCGATCTCACCGGTGTGGTGATCCGGCGCCAACAAGTACTCCTCCTCGCTGGAAGCGTGCACCCAGTCCACGTACCGCCAAGCGTAGATGAGGCGCTTGGGCCCGACTACACTCAGGGCATCGGCACGGGCGTCCTCCGCCACCCTCACGGCCCTCGCACGAGCCTTTTGCCAAAGAGCCAATTGCCTGACTCTCTCGGACGCGACATAGGCCTCCCAGGCAGCTTGTTCCGCGGTGCGCTCCTCTTCCTCGACCTTCTTCTCCGCCTCTATATGGCACGCTCTGCTAGAGGCAAAGCCTCCCACAAGGCGACATCCATTTCTTTCCAAAGCTCCTCAAGGCTGGAGGGCTCGGTGGGCGGCGCGGCGTTCTCCTCGTAGCGGGGAGCCGACATGTCCTCCGGCACGCATGCTGGCAAGATTGGGAACGCCAACGCGTCCACCTCGATGTGTCACGGAGAGGAGCGGAACGCTGACGCGTCCTCCTCGACTAGTGGCGGCGAGGAACAGAACGGCGACGCGTCGCCTTGCGGCGAGGAGCAGAACACCGACGCGTCCTCCTCGACTAGTGGCAGCGAGGAACGGAACGGCGACGCGTCACGTAGCAGCGAGGAGTGGAACACCGACGCGTCCTCCTCGACTAGTGGCGGTGAGGAACGGAACGGCGACGCGTGACCATCCGCGCGGTGCAGCGAGGGGCTCCTAGGGCTTGGGAGGGGCAATGTCATGGTGGTCGACGTGAGAGGGAGGGCGAGGAGATAGCGATGAACATGAACGTGAGGGGGAGGAGATAGCGATGTCGTGGGAGGCGCAATATTTATAGCGAGCAATGGCACACCTACGTAAGATATGGACTGAGCTGCACTGACTTAACTGTCGGTCTAGTCGCGTCACTGACATGTGGGCCAGACCCCTGTTGGGCCCATATGTCAGTGACCGAATGCACCTGCAGTTAAGTAACAACTACGTGGGCATATTTGTTGGAGTAAATTACGGGGGAGCGAAGGGGTGGAAATATTGCTGGTCATAACGGATTGGACGAGCGTGGGGGGAGGAGAGTCATGCATGCAGATTTTTTCACACGGGGTGGAGTGGTGGGACCGCCGGAGGGAGAAGGAGAGTTTGGCAGGCATATTATTTCCACACATGGAGAGGAAAAGATTTGGAGACGAACGGGCTTCCTGCAGGTATGGGGAACGGTGCATAATAAGTCATCTTGCATGCCGGGCTAGGTATAGTCTCAAGTCATTAAAAACAAACACGCCCCACACATGTTCATATTTCAAGGTGCACTAAATTATTGCATGCGATGATTAAGGCTAGCCATAATGGTGGTATCTTAGCTGGTATCATGCACACGGGAATAGCAAACATGCTGATGTGGCAAAGAATTAAAGAAGAGAGGGGGGGTTAGAGTAACTAGTGTTCATGCATGCATTGGTAAACAATTTTTTTTGTGGAGAACGACAACACTAGTTGAGTACTTTTGCAGACTTCAAAAACTATTCCATAATGTGTCAACATTCACAATGTCAAATCAATATTTTTACACTCATTATAAAACGTAGTTCTTTTACTCATTATAATCAGTACTCCCTTCGTCTAGGTGAGCAAGTCATCTTACATTGTGCACTATGACCAAGGAGGAGGGGAAAACGAGAGATCTTAATGTTTATTTGCTAATTAATAGCATTGCATGAAATGAACTAACCACTGCATGTCGTGTTTGGTAGTCTCAAGTCATTAAAAGCATGCACACCCACATATCCTATTGGTTGATATGTCAAGAAATAAGAAACGAGGTAGAAGTTAATGCACCGCGCCTAAGTGTTTTGGGAGTATTGTAGATATTGATATTCTCAGTATAAATTTGGTCATGGGATTTCATTGATGCCTGTCAAAGCGTTGACAGGTCTGCTATGCATGACCTGAAGATGAAAGCATTGAGCATCTTGAAGTTGATCAACAATCTTCAATCGTCAAAGATTAGCCGTTCGGCCAATAAGGTGGCACACTTAATCGCTAAGTATAGCTTTGACAATAGATTAGATGGTATTCTTGTAAATAACGTACCGCCCTGTGTGGTGAATATTGTATCGAATGAGTGTACTGGTGTGGCTGGTTAATTAATACGGTTGACGGGAGTAAAAAGGACCAGAGGGAGTATCATGCATGCGGAGTAGGCAAAAAAATTTGCTTGTCTAAAAAAGGCAAAAAAATTGCTCATTTATAGCCGGTCGAAGTCTCAAAGGGCGCGACTGCGCGAGGGAGGCGAAGGTCGTGGGAGGCGCGACATTTGACTGAATTAAGTGAAGTTACATCCACGCACAAAAGCTATACCGTCAGGCCTACGATATGGGTCTAGTAGACATGACATCTAGTGGGTCCCGCATAGTTCTCGAGAACTCTTTGGGGGCTTGCAGCCGTTTATCCACCGGGAAAGCCAGCAACCCCACGCTGTTCGCACGCCCTACTCGTACCCGTCTTCTACCTTACAATAGTTCGCTCCCAGTTGTCCCGTCCTTTCACATTAGTTTGCTCCCAATTTTTTTGCGGGGTACAACAGTTCAACTTCTCCTAACCATCCTCCAAAATCCATGGCCTCCCAAATCTCCATGGTCGCCGCTGAGTACCAGGTTAGAGCCATCACCAGCGATCAGTTCATCGTCATCTACACACGTGGATCCGAGATGGTGAAAGCATGGCTTGCTCGCTTCCTACGCATGTTCAACAGTTCAACGGATGAGTGGGTCGTTGGGCTAGATGTTGAGTACACCACAGTCCTAGGACGAGAGAAGGATCTAAAGGACGAAGAGAGGAAGAAGCCCGCCGTGATCCAGGTTTGCGTACACAATGTTTGCTTGGTCTACCACATATGCCATGCCGACGTTGAGTGCCAGGATTTTAAGAACTTCCTCAAGGACAAAAGAGTGAAATTTGTTACTGTGGGCTTTAAGAATGACAGGGATGTCCTACGTCGGATAGGTCTCGTTGTAGGCCAGCCCTTCGATCTATAGAAGGCAAGCCTGGTGTCCTCCTCTCAACCTTCAATGCTGACCCTGGCAGCAGCCATGATTAATCCTTCGTATGCTAAACTGAAGAAACCTCATCACGAGTTTCATCATGCATGGGAGTTGAAGACATTAGATGAAGATCACGTCCTGTACGCAGCAATGGATGCCTACCTTTGTTTAAATATCTACAAGGGTTGGATGAAGAAGCAGAGCCCAGTGTCCGGTTCAAGCAAAGAAGCGTCGGTGAAGAGAAAGAGGAAGAGGACGAGGATGGAGTCAAGGACGTGGAGTCGGACTCCGAGTAGGTGGCAGTGCCGTCGCTCATGCTGGTTCTACTGCAGTGTCAAGTTGACTAGTTGCTTAGTTTATTTTCAAGGTGTGTCATGCTGAGGCCCCAGCAGAACTATGTTTACGTTCTTTCTCGTTATTTGAACTCTTTAGTACGTACAATAGTACTAGTACTATGTCTTACTACTGTTCTTCTTGCAGTTGGTACTACTGCTCGTATCTTCGTGTTCCTACTGTACTTAATACGTTCGTACTAGTAGTATAATTTGGGTCAGTAGATTTGTGAAAGAAGTTCGACGGAGCGAAGGAAGAAGACGGCAGAAGAGGTGGAAGAAGTCCTTCTAGCCATCCATGTTGCATCAAACGGCTACATGAGTCGACTGACCCAAATTGCTCCTTCAGATTGCAGGATCCACGTGGCATTCAAGGTCTCGAAGGTAGATTCCGCGTCCGCACCCGGTTTGCAGGCTCGACGCGCGCGCGACCGGCTTCCGCCGCGACAGCCACCATGCGCGCCTCCTCCGCGCGGGCGGAGACGACAATGACATGCTAGTTCCTCCTCGCCGGCGTGCTGGAGCATGCGCTCGTCCTCCTCTTCGTACGCTGCGTGCATAGACACGGCTCCACCAGATGCTCGCGTGCTTGGCAGCGCGGCGACATCGCGAGGAGGGACTGCAGACGACGTGAGCGGGCGAGCCTTCGGCTTCATGGCACAGGGATGGCGGCGACACGGCGGTGATGGGCCAGAAATTGTTGGCCGGAGCAGGCGGGCGCCGGCATGCGCAACGGCGGCGGCATATTGATGAGTGCGCGTGTGGGAGCTTACTTTAGTTTTATATATAAGGTTGGTCAAACTTAAAAGAAAACCGTACTAGTACACATAAACATTAGACTTAGGCAGCGCTTTTATTAGTTACTAGCTTATGTTCTGGCCCATTGTGACCAGCCTTAGTGCCACGGCCACGATACGGAATCCTGTGCAAGCGCGTGAACCGCAGCCGCGCGGTCGATCGAACGGTGCGTCTCCGTGTCGCGCTCGAAGGACATCCACCGAACCTTTTTGTGTGTGTGAAAACAATCCTCGAATATTACTCAACTTTTTTTTCCTATGAAAGTTCTTGATGCTGCAATATTTCCATATATTTGAATTTAGCTCCAGTTCGTGTTTATTTGGATTTGGACGTTTTAGGTGCGCCCTAGTTTTTTAATACTGATTTTGTGTGTGTGACTGAGAGAGAATGTGTGTATGTGTCCATATGTGTGTTGTGGCGGAAGGGCAATGTGGAGACGGTGTGCGTGTGATACAGACATAGAGAGGTGTGAATGTGCAAATGATCGTGCATGAGTGAGACATAGACAGATGCCAATATATTGTGTATACATGAGAGAACAGTCTTCTAGTTTACTTGTGTGTGTGTGTGTGAGGGAGAGAGAGAGAGAGAGAGAGAGAGAGAGAGGAGCATCTGTAACACAACAATCATCTCTCTCGATTCGTCCGTCCCTCGCACGGTCGCATGCAACACATGCATCAACGCGCACATCTTGACACCCTCACCCGGCTCCTGCCCACCTCAAGGCCCGCACAATCTCTTTGTGAATACCCATTTCTCTCCTTAGGTTTGTTTTCTCTCAATATCTGACACACACACACACACGCACACACACAGACACACGCAGAGCAACACACACACACACACACTCCCCTGAGCACATAATTCATCCCCATCCAAGGTTATACGGCGACCACTCTCGCTTGTGCTTCTTTGCACCCCAACATGCACAACACCTCAATCTTCAAAGAGGGCAACGAGCAGATCAAAGACGGCGACCACACCGCGGTAGAGAATGCGGGGTCATTTGGAAGCAGGGTGATGTGACGACGGCTGACTGACTCCTCCCCCACCCTCTCTCTCTTGCACAAAATTACCAATCCCTCTCTCCCCCACACAAAATTGTCAATCCCTCAACCCATGAGATCCTTCCCCTCTCGTCCATGTTTTTCCTGCTCTCTCATCAAACATGTTGTCTCTTCTCCTTCCACGTATACAAAATCCAGATGCACACGCATCTCATGTATATTACATGTATGCATCTTTCTCACAGACCTAACTTCTTCCTCTCTCTTTCTCTCTCTATCTCTCTCTGTCTTGTTAGGTTTGTCTCCTACTCTCTCGTCCACATACATACAATCTTTCCCGCCCTATCTTCTCCATCTTCAAAAGCTCTCTCTGCACGTTTCATTCACACATTGGGATATGTCAAAGTGTTGCTTCTATAATGGCTGATGTAGAGTTGGTTATTCTTGTTGCATCCTACAAAGTAATAACTATGAAATGCATTTAGATTCTCATTTGACTGGAATTATGTGAGTTTGAGCATGTTGTGAAGTACTATAGACCTTGTATACATCTTGGGATTCGACAATGATTGTAACTATTGAATTGTATAGACCATTACATTCGAAGTCAATAGCCTAATATATTTATTTCACAATTTCACCAAATGATTAGTTCACTACAAACTAAGAAAACAAATGTGTACTCCCTCCGTTTTTATTTAAGTCCGCGTATTAGCATTGGTCAAAGTAAAGTTTTGTAAACTCTCAGAAAGCTTATAACAAAAAATATTAACATATACAATGACAAATAAATACCATTAGATTCATTATTGAATGTACTTTCACATCATACGTATTTGTTATGGTAAATGTTAATATTTTTCTATAAACTTGGTCAAACTTTAGGAAGTTTGACTTCGGTCAAACCTAATATGCAGAGTTTACTACTACTACTCGCTAGTTGCTTAGCCGAATCACTCAACACGCCACACGGGGAGTCCAGTGTCACAAAATTTTGAGGTCGGCGGGAAAATCTCCCGTGACCCTGATTCCAGCAGTGGGAAGTTACCATCATAGCCTTCGGAACAGGCCTACGGATGACGCTTGGTAGGGGGATGTTTTCGTAACTTTAGGTTCACCCTACCCAGCCAACCCCACCCCGGCACCTAGAGTAGTACACCTGAATACTCCCCAATTTCTATCCCCACCGCAAAATAGACTTCTCCACGGCACCGCAGCCTTCGTGCTCCTCCCCTTTACATGGACGCACTCGTCCACGGCAGCGCATTTGCCTCATCGACGACCTCATACGCCGCACTGGAGCCGGTCCACCGTCGTCGTCGTACACGGAGCCTCTTCCCTGACATCGTCTTCCACGGTCTCGGATCTGCTTCCCGGAAGCCGACGCCAAGCGCAGAAGTACCACCGTCGTGGACAATGAACTGACTCCCGTTGCCGACCAAGACTCACAGAGGCCGTCGCGACCATCGTTCTCCTCCTCGATTGGTAATGTGTGTATTGAATCACTTAGCAGTGCATGTGCAGTTCCAATTTTGTTCATACCTACCCTTCAAATTTCCTGGGTGCTATTGTTCCCGTAAAAGTAATTGGTTATAGCCTCCATTGTCCAACAGAATATCAGCTTGTAATTGTGCGTCGCTCCTGTATCGCGTTGTGCTTGGGTAGGTTTTTCATCTGCAACCAGTAGTGTGGCAAATGATGGAAAGGTTTTTAGAACTAGCAAAATGCCCATGCATTGCATGCATCAAGATGCATTTGTATGAGTAGTTTATCTTGTTGGAGATGCTCTAACATGGCAAACGAGTGCTTTAATGTTGCCCACAAGATGCGCGAGTATTACTAGTAGTATATTTTTCTTGCCATGTTGAGATTTTAAAACCACGAGTGCGAACATGCAGAGGAGCAATGAAGACCAAACACGGGATATTCGGGACACCTTCAAGGAGCATGGCAAGTTAAAGAGGAGCTGCACCGAACCTGTAAAACGAGCTTTGGTAAGTAACACCCTTTCAATTACTCTCATGTAGCCTCGTGTTCTTCGATGTGTATATGTTGTAGTTTCTGTTTCTCTTAAGCGTGGTGTTCTTCGATGTGTAATAAGAAGAGTCTTAATCGTCCTAATGCTTTCATTTTTAGTTTGATGTAGGAAGTGGGTGTTCTCACCTTGTAGTCTGTTTTTATTTATTTTTTCCTTTTGAATTCACTTCTCCGAGTTCTGTTTATCTGGGTTCTACTAAATGGATCTAGGTTGCTCTAAGTATTAATCTAAAAAAGAAGTAACTTCATGTCAGGATGCAGTTCCCGCGAGGAGGGAAGTATGGTCAACCTCGAGATCATGTTTCCAAAATGAGGCTGGATTACACACAAGGTGCCATGTCGATGTCAAAACCGGCGGATCTCGGGTAGGGGGGTCCCGAACTGTGCGTCTAGGCCGGATGGTAATAGGAGGCAGGGGACACGAAGTTTTACCCAGGTTTGGGCCCTCTTAATGGAGGTAAAACCCTATGTCCTGCTTGATTAATATTGATGATATGGGTAGTACAAGAGTAGATCTACCACGAGATCGGAGAGGCTAAACCCTAGAAGCTAGCCTATGGTATGATTGTATGTTATGGTTGTATGTCCTACGGACTAAAACCCTTCGGTTTATATAGACACCGGAGAGGGTTAGGGTTACACAAGGTCAGTTACAAAGGAGGAGATATCCATATCCGTATTGCCTAGCTTGCCTTCCATGCCAAGTAGAGTCCCATCCGGACACGAGACGAAGTCTTCAATCTTGTATCTTCATAGTCTAATAGTCCGGCCAATGGAGATAGTCCGGCTGCCCAGAGACCCCCTAATCCAGGACTCCCTCAGTAGCCCCTGAACCAGGCTTCAATTACGATGAGTCCGGCGCGCAGTATTGTCTTTGGCATTGCAAGGCGGGTTCCTTCTCCGAATACATCACAGAAGAATTTGAATACGAGGATAGTGTCCCACCCTGCAAAATAAGTTGCACATTCCATCGTAGAGAGAATAATATTTTCGCAGATCTAATTTGATGGCTTGTTTTGGCAGCATGACGTTATGTCATGGCCCGGTGATTATCCGAACTGTTTCTTTTAACTAGCCCCGCACATAACGCGAGGCAGTTTTTCAACACGTCTTGTCAAAGCAGAGATCGTGTCCCCTTATTACGGGATTCTCATCAATACGGGTGTGGGTAACCCAACCGCGCCATCAATTGCGCCACTTGGGGGATAAGCGAGTTATACCAGGCAAGTGGGGACGCTTAGTTTCGTCCGCCCATATAAAGGGATAAGGATTCACCTTTCTATCCATGCCTTCTTCCTCCCCTACCCATCCGTTTTCGCACACTCGAGCTCTAGCGCCCAAGTCTGCACTTCCCACCTCGACCTTCTCCAATCATGTCCAGAGCGGGAGGCAGGTGGATGGTCTCCTCCGTCACGGAGGGAGACATCAAGAAATTGAGGAGAGCCGGATACCTGCCCGATGACATCGCGCACCGGCTCCCAGATGAGGGGCAGCTCATCCCCACCCCCAGGCCCCATGAGAGGGTAGTATTCCTCACCCATTTCCTCCGCGGACTGGGATTCCCTCTCCATCCCTTCGTCCGGGGGCTCATGTTTTATTATGGCCTGGATTTCCACGATCTGGCCCCGAACTTCATCCTCAACATCTCGGCGTTTATCGTCGTGTGCGAGGCCTTCCTCCGCATCAAGCCCCACTTCGGCTTATGGCTGAAGACCTTCAATGTCAAGCCAAAGGTGGTGGGCGGCCACCAGGCGGAGTGAGGAGGCGCCATGGTGGGCAACATGCCCAACATAACATGGCTCGAGGGCTCCTTTGTGGAAACCATAAAGGGGTGGCAATCGGGGTGGTTCTATATCACCGAGCCGCGCGACCCTGCATGGGCAGCGGCCCCCGAGTTCTGATCTGGCATCCCCATGTGGCTCACCTCCTGGAAAGAGAAGGGCCTGTCCTGGGGTAGTTTGAAAGAGTTGACCGGACTCCAAACATGTATTCAAAACATGGTGGACAAGAAGCTCAAGCTTGTCAACATAGTCCAAGTTATGCTCATCCGCCGGATACTCTCGTGCCAACATCGGGAGTTCAAATTGTGGGAGTTCAATCCGGCGCGGCACCGAACTCTGAATAGGCTCTTCGACACAACTCATGAAGACGCTTGGAGGGTGCTGTTTAAAAGTGCTGAGGTCCCTCCCCCTATTACTGAGGATCGCGGATTCAGCGTGAAGCGCCAAGCTAGTGCGGTAAGCTGCTTTACCTTTCACAGGATACTTATTTTTTCATATAGATTGACTCTATGTGGGATCTAAACTCCCGTACCTTTGACAGGACTGGCAGAAGATGGCCGGACAGATCGACTGTCTGGCTCCTTTGCCCGAAGGCCCCGCAGACGCTCTTCTAGCGAAGATGCTGACTCCGGCCCCTTATAAGGTGTCGGAGAAGACCAAGAAGGCCAAGGGAACCCGAAAGAGTTCCCGACGCCAGGCATCGTCGGACTCACCGTTCGATGACTCTGCGGCGCACTCTTCCCCCGAAGACGAGGAAGAAGAAGAAGAAGATGCTCCCCCACCGACTGGGGGAGACAAGAAAAGGAAGGCCGCCCCAACCGGGGAGGCCGGAGGGTCCAAGAAGGGAAGGACTCTCCTTCCGGACGGTTCCACCGCCGCCGCCGAAGGCGAAGGCGAGTGGTTGCCCCGGGCCAAGCCCCCGGGGAGATCGTAAGTATTCGGATACCAGAGTAACTCATAGCATTCCTTTGTCGCACTGCTTTCCCTAACGCCGAACATGATTATGCAGGCTACCGCGAACCAGCATCGATGTATCATCGGACGGCTCCCTGGGCTTGTCGGACATGGATAGCGATCCTGTCCCAACCGCCACCTCCCCTCATCCTGCTGACGACGCCGAGGTGCTGTCTCAAGAGGCACCGGGTCGAGGGGAGAGAGTCCTGGAGGCGCCTCAAGGCGACCTTCCGGACTCCGGGAGCCGCGGGGACGGGGCCCCCGAGAGCTCCGAGTTCGGCCCTCAGCCGAACACTGCGCCCGACCCTCCAGTGGTTCCGGGCTCGGGCAGGCGGCCTCCTTCTAAGAGGGGCAAGACGCCTGTGCCGGTGACCTCTATCCATCTAGAGGCACCGGACAATCTGCTGGAAGCGCTTTGCAGCACTTCCATCGATGAGGAGCACCACACTATCATGAGTGCGGTGATCCAGAAGGTTCAGTCCGCCAAGAGCGGATTGACTGAAGCCTATGCCAGCCTTCTAACAGGCTTCGAGGTAAGTGTTTTAAAATGTAGTAGAAATATTACCGCATAGACAGTAGCCCCTGATGCTTTGTTCGGTGTTCACAAAGAAAATCCGAACAGAGGATCAAATAATATCGCAGGAGTCTAATATAAGTATGTCAATATGCATATGCAGGCTTCACTGCTGGCGTCCGCCGCACTAACTGCGGAGGTCGCCGTACTGAAGCAGGACCTCGAGGGGTCCAGGAAAGAGCTCGGCCTTGCCAAGAGGCAGCTCAAGGAGAACAAGGGTAAGTAATACCCTGTCTTATGTATATATATAAAAGAGGACGCGATTGCAAAATGACAGGATCATCGTATGTTTGCCAGGGGCCACGACCGAGGTGGCGACCCTGAAGCAAGCGCTAACCAAGGCCGAAGATACAGCGGACAAGGAGCGCACCGAGCGAGATAAGCACGAGGCTCGGGTGGGCGAGGTGTAGCAAGAGCTCCAGGCTCTTGTGGCGAAGCACGAGGTGTTGGAGCTTGACTCCAAGACGCGGGAGTCTGAGCTTGCCGCGGCCCTCAAGAGTGTAAAAAGTTCCAAGGCCAAAGCCCGAAAGGCCCTCCAAGAGATCGACGCGATAAAGAAGATAGCGGCGGGTAAGGCTTTCTATATGCAAAGCAAGCATGTAAAAGTAAATTACCGATTACTTACCCGGATCCGGAGCTCATCAGGAGCATTCGCAGATTTGCCCCGCAGTGTGTCTAATGCCACACAATTTTACCAGGCCGAGGACGGAAGCTCGACAGAGAAGTTGTTCTGGTCTCAGTATGCTGAGGCCGAACATCCGGTGCCAATGAGCGACCAGCTGAAGCAGATGGTCGAGCTACATAAGGCGGCCGATCAGGCCATGAAGAGCTTTATAGTCCGGTTGTGGCCTGGCGACGCCCTTCCGAACAGCTTCTTCGGCCTGGTGAGGCGGCTCGTGGATGCCTGCCCGCGGCTGGAGGTCATCAAGCGATTTGTATGCATTGGAGGTGCATGCCGGGCTTTCGCCCGTGTGAAATTGCAGTGGGTCAAGCTAGACACCGTGAAGCTGATCAAGGAGGGGCCGCCAGAGGGCAAGGAGCACCGCCACCCCGATATGTATTACGAGGGTGTTCTGCCGGGAGCCCATCTCATCGCGGACGAGTGTTCGAAAGATGTAATATTTGAATGAGACTTGCTCGTTTTATCCTGTATGTATGAAAACTTGTTTCATATGCGCTATGCAACGCTTGTTGGAATTTAAAATATTACCTTCTGTTTGGCTGTTTATCCAATCTGAGAGATGGCTAGTCCTCGGCTTCTGCCCCCATGCCACGAGTGTTGGGGTGTTCGGGATAAACCTGAGCACTCTTGTTCCCATGTTTGGTTCCTTCGAGGGAGGTGCTCAGCACAACGAACAAGGCAACCGGACTAATAATGCTTTATAACTCTCACTTAGCCATAGAATTCTATAATTTTAAATTTCGGTGAAGCCCCTGGTATTCAGAAGGCCGAATTCGGGGCGCGATACACGCCTGTAAGCCGGACAGGGCCGACCCCTCGCCCTAAGCGGCATAAGTCTTTAGGGACTCGAAAAACCTCGCCGAACAGCGACCAGTCTCTCGCCTTATCATGACAGTCAGTTTTAGCTTTCTCTACTAAGGTGCTAAGCCTGGCAGAACCGGGGCACAATCGCAGTAGTTCTCCTAGCGCTACCTTAGCCGATAGAGCGGAACGTAAGGTACAAAAACATAGGAGCCGGGCAAACCCAACATTTGACCAAAGACATGATTCGGAGCTGATGCATATAATGCTATAAGTTCAGGGTGCCGCACTTGTGAAAGTGTTCGGACTTTTCACACCGCATTGTGGGGTACGTAAGCCCCTGGTGTATTGGCCGTACCAGAGTGTACGGTTGCAAGGCGTCATTAATGAACACACACACACACACATACATATATATATATATAACAAGAATGCAATAATAGTCGTAATGTCATGCATTGTTTATTAAAAAATTGTGTTAAAGCAGAGTGATACAGATAGTGCGATAAGCAAAGAGTAGGACTATGTCCCTTCCAAGGGCAAGCTGAGGAATGATATTAAATTGAATATTTCACTCGTTACTGTAATCAACCTGGGAACTCCGTGGTATAACGTAGCTGTCTGCCTCCTTGGTTGCTGCATCATGTGTTCGGCAACAGTGCTGCCGGACAGTGTTTCCAGAGATTAAGGTCCTAAAAGAAAAAGAAAAATAACCAAACGGGAAGCCCCTAGTGCGGTTTAGGCCGCGTTTTGGGGCGTGCCACAGTTGTGCCCCCCTCCCCACTTGTGCCCATGGTATTTTTAATGCGTAATTACGTACGCGCGGCATGAATATTGCCGTTGGGCTGGGATTGGGGTGGCCGCCGTATTGCTACGCGAGCTCAGATCGCACCAGGCGGTCTATTTGTCGATTGCCCCGAGTGCGCTTGAAGGTGTGCGGGCTTTGAAGCGCCGAACTGGTTGATTGCCTTGAGAGGCTGCTTTGTGCTTCTACTGCGAGGGCTGCGGTGTGCTCCTCTGTTTGGAGAGAGCACTCTGTGTTTCCATTGACTGTAATAACTCCGCGAGGTCCTGTCATCTTGAGCTTGAGGTATGCATAATGTGGTACCGCATTGAATCTAGAGAATGCGGTTCGCCCGAGCAGCGCGTGGTAACCACTGCGGAACGGGACTATATCGAAGATTAAATCTTTGCTTCGGAAGTTATCCGGGGATCCGAAGACCACTTCCAGTGTAATTGAGCCTGTGCAATGGGCCTCTACACCTGGAATGACGCCCTTAAAGGTCGTTTTTGTGGGTTTGATCCTTGAGGGGTCTATACCCATTTTGCACACTGTGTCCTGATAAAGTAGGTTCAGGCTGCTGCCGTTGTCCATAAGGACTCGAGTGAGGTGAAATCCGTCGATGATTGGGTCTAGGACAAGTGCGGCGAATCCGCCATGACGGATACTAGTGGGGTGGTCCCTGCGATCGAAGGTGATCGAACAGGAGGAGCAAGGGTTGAACTTTGGGGCGACTGGCTCCAACGCATATATGTCCCCGAGCGCACGCTTCCGCTCCCTCTTGGGGATGTGGGTTGCGTATATCATGTTCACCGTCCGCACTTGCGGGGGAAACCTCTTCTGTCCTCCAGTGTGCGGCTGCCGGGGCTCCTCCTCGTCATCGCTATGCGGCCCCTTGTCCTTGTTTTCGGCAATTAACTTGCCAGCCTGCTTGAACACCCAACAATCCCTGTTGGTGTGATTGGCTGGCTTGTCTGGGGTGCCGTGTATTTGACACGAGCGATCGAGTATACGGTCCAAGCTGGACGGACCCGGCGTACTTTGTTTGAATGGCTTTTTCCGCTGACCGGGTTTAGAGCTTTTGAATCCGGCATTGACTGTCGTATCCTCAGTATTTTTGCTGTTAATGTGGCGCTTATGCTTGTTGACCTGCTATTGCCGTCCTTGGTATCTGAGGTACCATGGTTCTTTGATATGTTATTACTGCGAGACAGCTAGCTGTCTTCTCCCGCACATAAGCGGGTCATGAGCGTCGTGAGAGCTGCCATAGATTTCGGCTTTTCCTGACCGAGGTGCCGGGCTAGCCACTCATCTCGGATGTTGTGCTTGAAAGCCACTAAGGCCTCCGCATCCGGACAGTCGACGATTTGATTTTTCTTTGTAAGGAACCGAGTCCAGAATTGCCTGGCCGACTCTTCTGGCTGCTGAATTATGTGGCTCAAATCATCGGCGTCTGGTGGTCGCACATAAGTGTCGTGAAAGTTGTCGAGGAATGCGGCTTCCAGATCTTCCCAACAGCTAATGGAGTTCGCTGGCAAGCTGTTAAGCCAATGTCGCGCTGGTCCTTTGAGCTTTAGTGGGAGGTATTTGATGGCGTGTAAGTCATCGCCGCGAGCCATGTGGATGTGGAGGAGGAAGTCCTCAGTCCATACTGCGGGATCTGTTGTGCCATCGTATGATTCAATATTTACAGGTTTGAAAGCTTCTAGGAATTGATGTTCCATTACTTCGTCTGTGAAGCATAAGGGGTGTGCGGCGCCTCTGTATTGGGCTATATCGCAACGCAGCTCGAATGGGTCTTGCCCGCTGTGTTCGGCCCGGTCGGATTTGCTTTTACTGTATCCGGCGTGACGTTTGTCGTCTCGCAGAGTGGTGCGCCCTCGTGATCCGTAGATCGATCTTGAATGCTTTGCCTTGTCCTCCAATATGTCTTGCAGGTCCGGCATATCTCCCCATACTTTTTTATTTGAATGGCGTTGGGGTGGAGGCTGAGATTTTGGCTGGAATGCCTCTCTATCGCGGCCACGAGGTGGCCGATCAGCCGTATCATACGCTTCTTCCTCCAGTCGGGGTAGTAACCTGCACTTTGTGTAGTTCTTGGAGGGGCGCTCGAGTTTATATTCCTCGGTCGCGAGGACTTCAGTCCATCTATCAACTAGCAGATCTTGATTAGCTTGAAGCTGCTGCTGCTTTTTCTTCAGGCTATTTGTTGTGGCCATAAGCCGGCGCTTGAAGCGCTCTTGTTCGATGGGATCCTCTGGTACGGCGAATTCATCATCGCCGAGGCTTGCCTCGTCTTCGGAGGGGGGCATGTGATTGTCATCCTCCTCTCCGTCTGCTGCTCTCTCAGGAGAGCTGGCTCCTCCATCCTCCTCCTCTAAATCTTGCTAGAGGGGTTTGTTGTTATCGTCGGCACTATCCGGAGTGTTATTATCTCCTGTGCCGGTATCACCACTTTTGCTTTGGCGGGACTTAGAGCGGTGCCGCTGACGTCGGCGTTTGGGTTGCTTCTTGGAGAGGTCATCCTCTGCTATCCCGTCGCCATTGCCTTCTTTGGGTGTATAACCATGTATATGTCATATGACGAGGTGGCTTTCCAGTGCCCTATAGGTGTTGGTTCATGTTCGTCTCCTACATCGTCGTCCATAACGTCGATGTCTTCGGAGTTGAAGTCGAGCATGTCGGTTAAATCATCGACAGTGGCTACGAAGTGGGTGACGGGTGGGCGTCGAATTTCTTCATCGTTCGCATCCCAATCCTGTTGGCCATAATCTGGCCAGGGCTCTCCTGACAAAGAGAGAGACTTTAGTGAATTCAGAATGTCGCCGAAGGGCGAGTGCTGAAAGATATCCGCGGCAGTCAATTCCATGATCGGCGCGATTTGATTGGTAGGGGCACGGATGGTTCGGAGTCCGGAAAAGAGTCCGGCACCTTGGAGTCACGGGCTGCGCAGAGGGTTAGGCTGGTGTTCGGCTCGATCGCCGTTGAGACTGCATCCCCTGAGGCGGTGTCTAACCACCCGTCCTCGACTAGCACAGTTGGCTCTGAGCTAAGGGTCGGAGCTGATGCGAGCGCAGCCTCTGGGGTACTGTTCGGCGGCAGAGCTAGGTCATACCCATCGCGACAGTGCGCCGCGCCTGGTTGTAGCTCGAACCCGTCGAAGATCAAGTCTCCGCGGATGTCGGCCGTGTAGTTCAAACTTCCAAATCTGGCCTGATGGCCAGGGGCGTAGCTTTCAATCTGCTCCAGATGGCCAAGCGAATTAGCCCGCAGTGCAAAGCCGCCGAATATGAAGATCTGTCCAGGGAGAAAAGTCTCACCCTGGACTGCATCGCTATCGATGATAGTAGGAGCCATCAAGCCTAACGGCGATGACACAGAGGAACTCTCAATGAAAGCACCAATGTCGGTGTCAAAATCGGCGGATCTCGGGTACGGGGTCCCGAACTGTGCGTCTAGGCCGGATGGTAACAGGAGGCAGGGGACACGAAGTTTTACCCAGGTTCGGGCCCTCTTGATGGAGGTAAAACCCTACGTCCTGCTTGATTAATATTGGTGATATGGGTAGTACAAGAGTAGATCTACCACGAGATCAGAGAGGCTAAACCCTAGAAGCTAGCCTATGGTATGATTGTATGTTATGGTTGTATGTCCTACGGACTAAAACCCTTCGGTTTATATAGACACCAGAGAGGGTTAGGGTTACACAAGGTCGATTACAAAGGAGGAGATATCCATATCCGTATTGCCTAGCTTGCCTTCCACGCCAAGTAGAGTCCCATCCGGACACGAGACGAAGTCTTCAATCTTGTATCTTCATAGTCTAACAGTCCGGCCAATGGAGATAGTCCGGCTGCCCGGAGACCCCCTAATCCAGGACTCCCTCATGCCAGTTCCCTAATGATGATGGATTAGACACAAGGTGCAAATTCCCAGATGATGCTGGATTACACACAAGCCAGGTGGAGTCGTCAGCTGTTCGTGTCCTCGTGGCATTAGTAAAGGCTGAAAGAAAGCGTGCAGCAGCCTTTGAGAATGTAGCTGAGTTCCTGAAGAAGCGAAAAGAGCAATCAGATGCTCTCTTCACCCAAGCCAAAGAAGAGATGGAAGAAGCCAGAAATAAGCTAGCAGAGGCAGAGCAGGCTAGGCGTCTCCTGCTATCTAAAACTGTTGTCAATACAAAATTTCCTTCATAATAGATAGGTTCAAATGTTTATCGAGTCAGCATGCCTGTTTTGATGTCCGTGCATCTACTGATGTGGCACAAAATGTTTTTTTTCGGGTCATGTAATAACAACAATTACTTTCCAAACAATAATAGATGAAGCATTGGACATGGTATAGCTCACGCAAGCCCGACATTCCAAGTTCAACTTCCACATCAAACTAATGTTCACAGATATCTGCACATTCATACATAATGTCCACAACCATGATTCACTTCAAAGCCAAAAAAATGTGAGGAGAGTTATAAATAAAGAAAATCCTCTGCTAGTTCCTGCTACCAGTGCGAGCACAACAAGTCAAGACCATGCGTAAATTAATTATATTTTAGTCATTTTTTATGTTCTAAACTGCCTGCCAGCTCGCGGAAGGACGTGTTGCCGGCACACGTGCGGATTCAATGAAGGCAGGCGTGGCAGTCTTAAGCTGGTTGCACGCGGCGAGGAGGCGTGCTCAGCCGGGCCTGCGGCGAGTGCGGCCCTCTTGGTCAGCGCGCCGGTTCAATGCCTACGCAATGAGAGGTCGCGTCCGTGTCAGAGCAATCACTCCCTCCAGTCCTTTTTTGTTTGGGTATAACAAAATCTCGTTTTCCATTCACATTTTACAAGTAAAGTTCGTGGACAAACTTTGACCCAAAGTACGATGGGGACTAGTAAACCAGAATGGAGGTAGTAGTTTTTTTAATCGAAGAAGGGTTTCCCCTTCCGATTTTCGTTAAAGAAAACCAGCATCTAAATCTAAACCATAGTATTTGCCCTAGAACTACCAGGTTCAACATATCGCAACATAAACCCATACAACCTCCATCGCAAAAAAACAAACCATACAACCATATGCCAAGGAGGTACGTAGTACTATGAATTCCATTTTCGCTCCATACCAATCGTTCTAAAAACTACTTACTACTTATAACGCGCCATTGAAAATCGGAACTCTTAACCCCGCTAAAAAACGATATTTTAAACGTGGTTACTCAATCTGTGGCAACTGGAGAGCCACCGCACTCCAAGTCGTTCACCTGTGGTCCCGACCATCAACTCCTACGGATCAAATTATCACGCGAGCTGACTATTCCTACAAAGGTGCTCCACCATGTACCCGGTACCCGCGAATGCAGCAATCGTGCCCCCTAGGGTTTTAGGGTTTATTTGTTAACGTCGCCTTTAGTAACACTCATGTGTGCGAGACAGCGAGAGGCCGACTGCGTGTGTGCGCCTCTTCTCTTCATATATGTACCCCACCATTTGTCTGGTGTCCAAAAAATTATAAATAAATACTAGCAATGTGCCAATGCGTTGCCACACGATCAAAGTAGACTAATACAGTGGCAGAGCTAGATGCAGACTACGCCTGGGGCTGTGCTATGTTGAGTGATAAACTTCTATGATTTTCTATGCTTTGCATGAAGAAATTACAAAGGAGGTTGTTTCTAGGCCTGGGGTTATAGGCCTAGCTGCCCCAGGTCTGTCTCCGCCACTGGATTAATACATATTCACTGATTTGATAGAAAAAAGTCTAGCTTTGAAATACGTATATCACTAAAAATATGTTATGTTTCACTCAAAATATATTCCTTTGGCGGTTTTGATGAGATAAGGGAGGAATGTTGTTGGTTTCAAGATTCGAGAAGTGGTATATGTCTAATTTCTACTCTTACTAGCAAGATGCCCGTGCGTTGCACGGAACATCAACATCTTGTGGGAGAAAAGGATGAACGAGGGAAGGCCTTATCTGCAAATGTGGTGAAGAGTGCGGGTAAATTGCCATATTTTCCTTCCTATCCATCAGATATAAATCAGACGACCTACATTGCAGGATGGCCGGCCCACCATCATCACCAACTCTATTTTTTATCCCTACTCTTATAATAAGCATTGTCGGTGATGATCGTGTGCCTGCCATCCTGCAATATAGGCCGTCCGATCTATATCTGACGGATAGGAAGGAAACTATGGCAATTTTGCAAAAAGATAGCCACACCCCTATCCACATTTGCAAATAAGGCCTTCCCTCATTCATCCTTTTCCCCCAAAAGATAAAGTACTCATACAAATGCATCTTGATGTTCCGTGCAACACATGGGCATCTTGCTAGTTGTTTCAAAAAGCCGATGTGTGTGTGAGAGAGAGAGAGAGAGGGCGAGTGGAGGAGGACGGAGTGCATGTGTGACAAAGACACGAGGAGTGTGTGTGCGATGGGTATCAGCTTAAAATGAGGCGATAGTGTGTGTGTGCATGATCGAGAGGGCGTGTCTCAAGAAGGGAAGAAAAATCTACATAGATACAAGGAGCGGGAGAGAGACATGTATGCGATGGTGGAAGCACGAGTGTGCGGGTGTATAAACCTATCTAGAGGCTAGCTAGTCGATAAATGTTTGTGAGAGAAATACGAGACGGGGTGCGAAAGCGAGAGTTTTGTGTGTGTGTGTGAGAGAGAGAGAGACGGTAGTCGGGAAGGGGAGTGGAAGCAGGAGTTGTGCGTGTGTGTCTATGTGAGAGAGAGAGGAGACGGTAGTCGGGGTTGTCTGATCGGTAAACAAATGAATAATGTCAGTCTGGGATGGAGACGAAAAGGAGACCGCAACAAATGTTGTGTCTACAGGAGAGATAGAGAGAGTAATTTTAGTGGTATGAGTCATATGTAGAGACATATAGGGTGTGTGAGAGAATCCCATAGAGAGAAAGACAAAGTGAAAGACGAGTGGAGACTGTGTGTTTGGCGTTGAAAAAGAAAGCTTAGGTACCGAGTGATACCAGAGAACAGTAGAGACGTGAGAGATAATGAAAACCGTGTAATTTATAATGAGAGGGAGAGTGTGACACTTCTCAAGGGAGACGTCGAGAGACCATGTTTGCGAGGATAGGAGCAACATGAAGTGAGCGTGCGGGTGAGCTGGAGAAAAGAGAGTGATAGCTACCTGAAGGAGCATGCATGCGAGAGAGATGGGCGTGAAAGGAGTGAACAAAAAAGGGATTCAAATATTTGAATTCGAGATGATGATACATGTAATCCATACTCGAACCAAAATTGATCTATCAAACATGCATACTCATATGAATTCATGCACATCTATGTTATTTAATATGTAGATATTACTGATCCATACATTTTAGTAGAACATAATTTGGTTAAAAAAATTCGAATTCAACCTTAAGATTTCGAGATCGTTGTATTTTTAAATCATATTATAAATATAAAGGAGCAGAATTCTTTGTTGTGCTTTTGAAAGTATATATAAAAATGATGTATATAGAATGTAATTCCAATTGAAAATGGATCCCACCCGGAAAAAAATAGAATACAAACGGGATTCGAATTGAGTTGGCACGGTAAACGTGCACTCTGCAAAATTTGAACAAAGCGGGGAAAGTCGCAGTAACCACCCGAAACCAAAATCTGCGAGATGGAAATCACTACTGCCTATCCCTGCCACGCAAAGCCTATATGCTGGATTTCTATAGGTTTCGATAGGGGTAGGTTTGTAATTTCACCCAAATGTGACGTAACCGCCTCTCACCCGGATTCGTACACGGTGGGCGCCAAAACACAGTGTGTCCTCGGCCGAAATCGACTCCCTCCCGGATTCATATTCATACATGGTGGGCGCCAAAAACAAACTCTCGTCGGCAAATATTTGGTGTATGCGAGATTACCATCCTATCCCCAACCCACTAGTGTTGCTGTGATGTAGTAGAAATTTGAAACGGGGGCTAAGTTTGTAAATTTCCTCGCATTTGAGACAAGCGCGCCCTGAATACATGGTTCCCCCTTTCTCTCTACCTCCCTTTTCCCCATTCGTACTCCGTGGGCGCCAAAACACCCTCTCCACCCCACCCTCCTCCGTCCGCCTCCCCATCCACCGCCGTCCTCCTCCACCATGCCGGAGCTGATACCTCGACGCCACCGTCCATTACAAGAGATCGACCTCTCTCATCCACGGCTTTGGACCGGGATCCTTGCATCCCGTCCTCTCGCTTCATCCACGCCGTCGTCCACCTTGTCGGCGCCGCTCCTACAACCGTCTCGTCCACCGCGCCCCACCGCCACCGTCTACCCTCCTAGATCTGCTTCCACACTGCCGTCAGCCATTGCTACCGCAGCACCGTCAAATTCTCAACAGATGCGTACATGACGCCGCACCAGAGGCGATACTCTTTCGTATCTGCTCAACTTATTTATCGCAGCAAGAAAATAGATCGCCATTGCTTTACTCTGATTTCTTCTCTTGGTTGCGAAGTTGCCTTTGTTCGGTTTGCACCTTCAGATCCGCCATGGCACGCTGAACACCATACTCGCAATGCTTATGGTTTTCCCCTTTTATATTCCACACTAGTTAAATCACAGTAGACTAAATTTCAAAATTGGGTTAGTCAATTTTTCAGAGCTCGCCGGAGTTCACCGGTGCGATCGAAGGGGCTCGGGTGGGGATGGTGGTTGTGGGGGCGGTGGTGGGGCCTCATCGAATGAAGAAAACTCGACGCGGGTGGGGGCGGGGGCGGGGGTGGCAGAGGAACACAGGCGGTGGGGCCGGTGGTTCGGCCGGCGGCCCGTGCGGTGTTCTGTATGGGAAGCACAGTATGTTCCTTGTCAGGAAGGGGAGCAGGGACATCTGCAGTCAACAGCTGATAGAGCTAGCATGTACGTGATCGATAGGCTTTTGATTACTAGCGGCAATACAACACCGTAATTTCCAGCCAGTTCCACTTTCCCGATTTATATATCTTGGTTATGGTGTACCCCTGTTATGTACACTATGATCTGCCTAGTTGCTGTGTGCTCTTGTTATCATGGTTTGGTAATAAACTCTATATACAGTATATTATGAACCTATCATCTACCAGCTATCCTTACTTCTGGAGCCTACTTTTTGTGTACTTGTGCCAGATTATATAAATGCACGCACCATATTACAGCACACATGAGCTCTCTCATTAGAATCCAGTGATAGCACACAAGTGTTTACAGGGGCGCCCCTATATTAGAATATCATCTGCATTACAAAGATAATCTCACAACTATTTATGTTTTCATGGTTCTCAGATATTATACGCAATTACAGTGAATATCAAAATCCGCGCATCAGAAGAATATTGTGGAACAATGCAATGACTTACAAAATTGGCAGCAAGGCATTGAGTGCCATTCTGGAAGCAATGAAACTCGTACGCTCCCCACCTGTTGATTGTTGTTCAGAATATCATCCTAATGACTATTCTAACCTCGAGGAGTCAAAGGCAGATGGCCTGTCCTGTTCACCCATCAAGGTGAATGTTCTAATTTGGCAAGGTTTTATTGATTGCGCGTATCTTGCATATGTTGTCTTGCATTTCTTCTACTTTGTTGCACCGCCATCTGCTTAGTTTACTCATCATATATGTCGAGATGTCATGCCCATCCATTATCAATACATATTACATTTGTCATCATACCATGTTTTTCCACTCAAATGCTGTTCTTGTGCATCAGACATCAAAAAGAAAGAGGGTGATTGCCGAACCTGAAGGAGCACCAGCAAAGTCCTTCAAAAACGTGGTGGTGCCGTAGAAATCAGATAGCACACCACTTATATTGGCTGTACAAACAGTGACACAAAACGTAGGACCGACTCCAGCAGACTGTACCCATACTTCACTGGCCACACCACTAGCCCCACCACACAGGACGTGCACTCCAACAATAGGTATACCGATTTCATTTGCCATAGCACCAGCTGTACCACAAAAAAATCCCACTCCAGCAAAAAGTACAGCAAGTCCACCGGCCGAAGACCTATCCCAACTGCAAAGATGGCCAATTCCTGCAGATTGGAACCCCGTTCCATTTATTCCTAGTTTAAAAGACAATGCTTTCAATGTTGTTAGGGACTACATGCATATATTCCCATCATGGGAAGATTATTGTGAAGACAAACACCATTTTCACATCTTCATGTCCAAATTACGTGTAAGTGCTATTATTCATGGTTATTATTTTCCTGTTTTCTGCTGATTGAACACATCAATGATTTACATTACATTGTTGTAACTAGGCGAGGGTCAATCTGGATAGTCATGACGAGCAAAGCTTGCTTGTGCTTTTCAAGGAAGCATTGCAGCAGTATCGGTGTTACCTGAGGAAATCACACTTTAATGGCAAGTCTATAAACGAATTTCTGGTGAAGTCTCCTGTGCTAAATTTAGAAGACATTGAATGGAAAAACCTTGTTATGCACTGGTCTCGTTCCCAGGATGAGGTACTGTCTATGAAATCACATGACAATTTGAACTTCTACTTTTCCGCATGTGCCTTACGGATCTTTTTTGCAGGAAATCTGCTCGAGGAAGAATTCCAGTTTGACAAGAACGACGGGATATCGCAAATATGCTGCCCGTTGCTTTTCTCTTGTTAGTACCTGTTGTCCTGTATCACTGTACTTGCATACATACCTGGTTCATTATGTGACAGCAGTATGCATGATAGCTTGCTTATCAATTGTTCTCTCCAAATTATCTGATCTGTATGAATGGTTACATTAGTGTAGAATATATCCAATGCCAATGTTTTTTTAGCTCTGCATTGTTCTTGTAAGTACATGCTGTCCTTTATCAGTGTACTTATAATGACAGGTAGTTGTTCATGTACCATCACTCTGCAGCTTATTTTCCTTTGCCCTCCATTTTCTACACATCAGATCTATATTTACTCTTACCATAAGGTTGGTACTGAAGAAGTTTAGTTGTGCATTGCTCTTGGCTGTACCTTTTGCCTGTATCGCTGCACTTACATTTATAGCTACTTGGTTATGTAGCATCACTCTTCATCTTATCTTAAATATTCTCCATTTTTTCGTATATTATCACATCTATATTTACTCTTAACAAAATGTAGAATAAAGGCAATGCAAAGAAGATTCTGTGGTAAACTTCTTGAATTGCCCCCCCCCCATCAGCATGGATAAGGCCTTTATAGAGTCTGTCTTCACCAATAATGTAAGTTTGTCCATCTCAAGCCTTCAAACTTTGTTGTATATATTTGATTAGGCATGACTGCAACAGCTGTTTATTTTTTGTGTTTGCATCAAATTGCTTGTTTAAAGTTTATTATATGTAGTTCATAAACAAAAGTTCGTCCTTTCTCAATTTAAGTTTTCAGTTGTACAACCAAGTTCCTTCTTCATAACATGTAAATTAAACTATATAGAGCAAGTGATCTTCTTTTGCACTGCATGTATGCTTCTGTTCTTCATCTGTAATCCAGTGGTGTGGTGAACCTACCCACTACAGCACAATGTCATATTCTGCAATGTCTTAACTTTGAAAAATGTCATATCATTATACTATTATTTAAACTGTCTCTTTATTTGCCAATCTGAAATGGTATAAATTGACAGCACACTAACCATTGATACTTATGAGTTCTTGATCTGTAGTCCAGTGGTGTCGTGAAGCTGCCAACTCCTTCACAATGTCATTTCCTGCCATGTCTTGACCTGAACAATACCATATTGTGTTAATGCAAATTTAAACTGTGTCATTTTATTCTCAGTAAGAAATGTGATGAATTGTCAGCATGATACTTTTGTGTGCAAAAGCTGTCATCTGTCTGCTTGTTTATCTTTCAGAGTGAGGAAGATATAAGTGTTGAAGAAGCGTAGTCTCATCATCTTGCTCAGCTGCTTGCGCTGCAGCTCCCCAGCAGGGCTAACCTTTCTTGAACTCTATTGAAGTGCTGTCGGTTTTGTATATTATTTTGACGGCGTGTCTATTTGCATTGGTGGCGATCTTTGATGCCCAGTGTATGTAATTTGCTGTCTGCTTGTGCTTTATTATCATAGTGGCGAACTTTGATGCCTAGTGGATGTAATATGCTGTAATTTCTTTATTATATAGTATAGGTTTTTTCTTATTCACGATGCTGCAGTTATTTTACTGTATATATCCTGTCTTTGCAGTAAACCGGCCAAACCGTAAAATTACGGTACATAATCGGGTCGTCATGCAAACACGATGTAGGTTGGGCCTGAAACATGTCGATCAGCTCACGGGCCGGCAGCAGCCCGAAATGAACCCCGGCCCATGATTGTGCGAATCAAATCACGGGCTTTTAACAGGCCGAATAATTGTCTCGGTCCTTGTTTGGCCCAATCAAATATCGGCTGCGAGCAGGCCGGATGCAAACCGGGCCGTAGTTAGGCCCAACTATATGACGGGCTTTTAACAGGCCAACACTAATATTAGGCCAAATTACTAAGTGGGCCTTTAGCAAGTGGGCCCAAAAGCATAGTGTCTAGTTGCGGGCCGAATCTGATATGGGCCATAATTAGGCCCAAAACCTCTTAAAGGGCCGGACCTGATCTGGGCCGTAATTTGGCCCAGAACGTGGTAGGCTTTTAACGGGCCAGATCTCATATGGGCCACTATTAGGCCCGGAGCGTGGCAGGCCATTGATAGACCGGATCAAATATGGGCCGGCATTTGGCCCAAAACATGGCAGCCAGTTAACAGGCCGGCCTACTAGGGTCTTCAAAATCTTGTGGGCCTACAGCTAGGCCGGCCCATTAATGTCGGCGAATACTCATGGGCCTTTAGCTGGGCCGGCCCATTATGATCCGTAAGAATTTTGTGGGCCTTTACCTGGGCCGGCCTATTATGGCACACAAAAATCTTGTGGGCCTTTACCTGGGCCGGCCCATTATGGCCCGCGAAATCTTGTGGGCCTTTAGCTGGGCCAGCCCATTATGGTCCGCAAAATCTCGTGGGCCTTTAGCTGGGCCGGCCCATTATGGTCCGTAAAATCTTGTGGGCCTTTAGTTGGGCTGGCCCATTTAAACTTGTTGGGCCGTGCCACGTGTCGACGTATCATAGGCGCCTTCTGTCCAGTGAGTGGATAACATCTGTCCCGACGATGAGCCGACACGTGTTTCCTCTAGCCAATGATGATTTTACACATGGAAAATCCCCATTGGTCGGGGCTGTTAACGGGTTATCGGATCCAAAACCCGACCCAATAGCTTAACGGTGTTCCGTTACGGTGGATGCCACGTGTCGGTCACCCTTGACGAAAGCACTTCTATGACACGCGATTTATCGTCATGGAAGTGGACACTTCCATGATGATAATTTTGGTAATGTCATGGAACACTTCTACGACAGCACAGGTATGACTATCTTGATTCTGTCATAAATTTGTCATGGATGTACATGCATGACAAAAAAGCGACCTACTGTGACAAACACGTATCATCACGGAAGTGTATTTTTTTTGTAGTGCAAGTAACATACCGTTGATAAAGGGAATACCGTATGTTGTCATTACGGTACGACCGATAAAGATCTTCGTAGAATATGTGGGAACCAATATGAGCATCCAGGTTATGCTGTTGGTTATTGACCGGAGAGGTGTCTCGGTCATGTCTACATAGTTCTCGAACCCGTAGGGTCCGCACGCTTAATGTTTGATGACTATTTTGTATTATATGAGTTATGTGATTTGGTGACCGAATGTTGTCCGGAGTCCCGAATGAGATCACGGACATGACGAGGAGTCTCGAAATGGTCGAGAGGTAAAGATTCATATATAGGACCGTAGTATTCGGACACCAGAAGTGTTTCGAGGGTACCCGGTACATATCGGGTCACCAGAAGGGGTTCCGGGCACCCCCACTACTGGAATCAGCTACTTTGCCATCAGCCAGCTCTTTACCGTCTGCTCGCAGACGGCAAAGAAGCTCTTTTCCATCAGCTACCCAAAAGCAGATGGCAAAGAAACGCCGGATGGCAAAATAGGCCTTTGCCATCAGCCATCTCTTTGCCGTCAGCCAGCTGACGGCAAAGATTCATTGCCGTGAGCTGGCTGACGGCAAAGAGAGAGGTGGCCCCCACCGCCAGCCCGTTTAGAAAAAACTTAACGCCCCACCTCTTTGCCGTCTGCTAGCAGACGACAAAGAGGGATAAAGGCGGACGGCAAAGAGCGGCGGACGGCAAAGGGCAGCGTAACTAACGGCCCCCCACCCCCCGCCCGTTACTCTCTCTACTCTCCCTCTTCCCTCCCCGACGCCCACCAGATCCCCACCCACCGCTGCCCCCACCGCCCCCCGGCGCCGCCCCCGCCCCG